>NC_086444.1:581950519-582250519 GCF_028390025.1 Pseudophryne corroboree | reverse complement strand
AGCAACTGACTGTCCAACAGTCCTTTGCGAGGAAGATGAAATATGAAAGCAGTGATCCTGTTTCAAAGCGGATAACTGATGCCTTGACAGCTATGTTGGTGTTAAACGTGCATCCGGTATCTGCCATTAGTTCAGTGGGACTTAGAGAATTGATGGAGGTAGTGTGTCCCCGGTACCAAATCCCATCTAGATTACACTTCACTAGGCAGGCAATATCAAAAATGTACAGAGAAGTCAGAAAAGTGCCCTCAGTGTCCTAAAAAATGCAGTTGTACCCACTGTCCACTTAACCACAGACATGTGGACAAGTGGAACAGGGCAGAATAAGGACTATATGACTGTGACAGCCCACTGGGTAGATGCATTGCCTCCCGCAGCAACAACAGCAGAGGCACCTGTAGCAGCATCTCGTAAACGCCAACTCGTTCCTAGGCAGGCTATGCTGTGTATCACTGGTTTCCATAAGAGGCACACTGCTGACAACCTCTTACAGAAACTGAGGGACATCATCGCACAATGGCTTACCCCTCTTAGACTATCCTGGGGATTTGTGATATCGGACATGCCACCAATATTGTGCGTACATTATATCTGGGCAAATATTAGCAGATCCAATGTTTTGCACATACAATAATTTGGTGGTGCAGAATTTTTTGAAAATGACAGGCGTGCAGGAGATTCTGTCGGTGGCCTGAAAAATTGCGGGCCACTTTTGACATTCAGCCACTGTGTGCCAAAGACTGGAGCACCAGCAAACACTCCTGAACCTGCTCTGCCATCACAAGAAGCAAGAGGTTGTAACGAGGTGGAATTCAACACTCTATATGCTTCAGAGGATGGAGGAGCAGCAAAAGGCCATTCAAGCCTATACATCCACCTATGATATAGGCAAAGGAAAGGGAATGAACCTAACTCAAGCTCAGTGGAGAATGATTTCTGTCTTATGCAAGGTTCTCCAACCCTTCGAACTTGCCACATGTAAAGTCAGTTCAGGCACTGCCAGCTTGAGTCAGATCATTCCCCTCATCAGGCTTTTGCTGAAGCAGTTTGAGAAATTGAAGGAGGAGCTAAGACGGAGCAATTCTGCAAAGTATGTTTGGCTTGTGGATGGATCCCTTCATTCGCTTTGCCAGGATTCAAGGGTGGTCAATCTGTTGAAATCAGAGTACTACATATTGGCCACCGTGCTCGATCTTAGGTTTAAAGCCTACGTTGTCTCTCTCTTTCCGGCAGACACAAGTCTGCAGAGGTTCAAAGACCTGCTGGTGAGAAAATTGTCAACTCAAGCGGAACGTGACCCGTCAATAGCTCCTCCTTCATTTTCTCCCACAACTGGGGCTGCGAGGAAAAGTATAAGATTTCCTAGCACACCCGCTCGCTGTGAAGCAGCGTAGTCAGGAGCGAGTGTTGACATCTGGTCCAGTCTGAAGGACCTGCCAATGATTACTGACATGTCTACTGTCACTGCATATGATTCTGTCACCATTGATATGAGTGACAGCATCCAAGTAGGCATGTCAGACAGTCCATACGTATACTGGCAGGAAAAAGAGGCAATTTGGATGACCTTGCACAAACTGGCTTTATTTTACCTAAGTTGCCCCCCCCCCCCTCCTGTGTGTACTCTGAAAGAGTGTTTAGTGCAGCCGGTAACCTTGTCAGCGATCGGCATCGGAGGTTACTTCCACAAAATATGGAGAAGATGATGTTCATCAAAATGAATTATAAATTTCTCCAGGAAGACCTTGACCAGCAATTGCCTCCAGAAAGTACACAGGAATCTGAGATGGTGGATTCCAGTGGGGACGAATGAATACTCTGTGAGGAGGAGGATGTACACACTGAAAGGGGTAAGGAATCGGAGAATGAGGATGAGGTCGACATCTTGCCTAGAGCCAGTGTGTGCAAGGAGAGATTGATTGCTTCTTTTTTGGTGGGGGTCCAAACAAAACAATAATTTCAGCCAAAGGCGTGTGGCAGACTCTGTCGCTGAAATTATTGGTTTGTTAAAGTGTGCATGTCCTGTTTATACAACATAAGGGTGGGAGGCAGGGGAGTAGTGAGGGTGGCTCCAGTGGAGCATGAGCTCCAGGCACCAGCAAAGTTAGAGGGCGCACCACTGGAGCAACCCTGAAACCCACCTTGCCACCGACCACTGTCAGGGTTGCCAAGAGAAATCCTGGGCCCTGGTACAGTAACTTTCTGGGGGCCCCCTGCGGGGATTGTGGCCACACCTTGTTACTTGCAAGGCTGCACCACTTTGGGGGGCATGTCTAGCACACGGGAAGTAGCCACTCATAAGAGCATGGCATAGCTCCCAGCAGTTGGGACAAAAGTGTTCACTATTAGGATGGTGGGTCATTCACATGAAATCTGCATTGGTTGCAGAGCGCATTCCCTGGAAGACCATCATTTTGTGAAAGTAGATCCTCCATTGTAATTTTGGGACAAAGGATGTGCTATAGCGTGTAAGTGCAATCACTGTATACACACACACACATACACACACACATATAAACCCACAAACATATAGTATATGCAGCAATGCCGATACTATGATTAAAGTTGAATAAACTGAAATGTTGACTTGCCAGAATATATTGTTACATTAGTAAGTCCCGAGAGAGCCACAGTATTTCTGCTTATACTACCTGTCATCCCACTAAGGTCACCCGGGAAGTTGCACAGTATTTTGGAGTGCCAGCAATGTCATATTTAGATATAGATAGATAGATAGATATACACGCGCACACACACACACACACACACACACTTATATACAGTTTATAGATAGATATTACACACACATACAGGGCAGTAGAGAGCCTGGCTGGGCCCAGGTACTTTTTAGGGGCCATGGCCTAATCACAGGAGGAGTGGTCAGGCACCCTTTGAAAAATACAGAAAAAATTGTATTTTAAGCGCCTCCATGGCCCCACTCAGTCAATAGCGTGTGCTGGGCTTAGGAGAAGAGTTGATGCTGCTGCCAGTTAAGGGGGAGGAAGCTTGGGGGGCCCCACTGGGCCCTCACTGGGCCCCTCTCTCATACAATGGCCCAGGTAATTTGTACCTTTCCCCCACTCTCTCGGCACCACTGACCGCTGATAAGACTGCTACAGAGCAGGAAGAAAAAAGCAGAGGGGATGCACACTTACTTGGACTCTGAGACTAGGTAGGAAACAGCCATGCCCCATATATTTTAGTTGCATGTCTTTGGCACGCACAGTCCATATTTTAAACTTGGGTGTACCCAAAGGAAACTTTTGCCCAGAGCTCCACAAGTTCTAGAACTGACCCTGACACCAAATTAGAGTATTGAAATATTTTTCTTTTCAAATGTAACATGCCACATGTTTGCTAGGCCCCCAATTCAGTACAGGGGAGGGTTGGGGTGGGGAAGGGGGTTGCCACAACATAACCGTGCTCCGGGCACTATGGCACTTAGCTACACATCTGGTGGGAGGACCCAAGGACAATTCCATTTTGCACCTCTTTTTCTTCTTTGCATCATGTGCTTTTTGTGGACTAGGTTTTTTAAAGTGCCATCCTGTCTGACACAGCAATACAAGTCCAGGGGTACTGCTTTATAAGTCCAGTCCAGTGGTGCTGTCTTGTGCTGCATTAGTCCAGTGGTGGTGTCCTGTGCTGTATATTTTTTACTGCAAATAACAGGGCTATATACATTACTTATATTATTATCCAAATCATTTTTACAGGGTTTGCCCTGTGTGGTGTAGGGGTACGCTCGCCTGTGCTGCATATTATTATAATAGCTCCGAATAAAAGGGTTATTATTATCCAAATTATTTTTACAGGCTCTGCCGTGTGTGTGTGGTTTAGGGTTATGCTCTCCTGTGCCACCAATACTGTGCGTGTATTACATCTGGGCAAATTCCAGCACGTCCCATGTTGTTTGTGCCGCACACTTGTGTCGCTTAGCTTAGTCATACAGTTAACTCATTGTACCTCTTTTTCTTCTTTGCATTATGTGCTGTTTGGGGCCTAGTTTTTTAAGTGCCATCCCGTCTGACACTGCAGTGACACTCCTAGATGGGCCAGGTGTTTGTGCCACACACTTGTGTCGCTTAGCTTAGCCATCCAGCTACCTCATTGCACCTCTTTTTCTTCGTTGCATCATGTGCTGTTTGGGGCCTGTTTTTTTAAATCTGCCATCCTGTCTGACACTGCAGTGCCACTCCTAGATGGGCCAGGTGTTTGTGCCGCACACTTGTGTCGCTTAGCTTAGTCATACAGCCACATTGGTGCAACCTTTTGGCCTAAAAACAATATCCTGAGGTGTGAGGTGTTCAGAATAGTCTGAAAATGAGTGTAAAAGAATGCTATTGAGGTTAATAATGCCGTAGGATCACAATTACCCCCAAATTCTGTGATTTTAGCTGTTTTTATGTTTTTCAAAAATCATCCAGATCCAAATCTAAAACCAAAACACGAAAGGGTCTTTTTGGCAAAACCAATCCAGATCCAAAACACGAGCATGGAACCAGAACCAAAACCAAAACACAAAACATGAAAAGTGCCCGCCGCACATCTCTATTTTAAACTGGCTATATTGGCCCTCATCCCGAGTTGTTCGCTCGCTAGCTGCTTTTAGCAGCCATGCAAACGTAAAGCCACCAGCCTTTGGTAGTGTATCTTAGCTTAACAGAAGTTCGAATGAAAGGATCGCACATCGGCTACAAAATAATTTTGTGCAGCTTCAGAGTAGCTCCAGACCTACTCCTAGCTTGCGATCACTGCAGACTATTTAGTTCCTGTTTTGACATCACTAACACGCCCTGCATTCGACCAGCCACGCCTATGTTTCACCAGCCATGACTGCGTTTTTATCCTGAGGTGTGAGGTGTTCAGAATAGTCTGGAAATGAGTGGAAAAGAATGCTATTGAGGTTAATAATGCCGTAGGATCACAATTACCCCCAAATTCTGTGATTTTAGCTGTTTTTATGTTTTTCAAAAATCATCCAGATCCAAATCTAAAACCAAAACACGAAAGGGTCTTTTTGGCAAAACCAATCCAGATCCAAAACACGAGCATGGAACCAGAACCAAAACCAAAACACAAAACATGAAAAGTGCCCGCCGCACATCTCTATTTTAAACTGGCTATATTGGCCCTCATCCCGAGTTGTTCGCTCGCTAGCTGCTTTTAGCAGCCATGCAAACGTAAAGCCACCAGCCTTTGGTAGTGTATCTTAGCTTAACAGAAGTTCGAATGAAAGGATCGCACATCGGCTACAAAATAATTTTGTGCAGCTTCAGAGTAGCTCCAGACTTACTCCTAGCTTGCGATCACTGCAGACTATTTAGTTCCTGTTTTGACATCACTAACACGCCCTGCATTCGACCAGCCACGCCTACGTTTCACCAGCCATGACTGCATTTTTATCTGGCACGCCTGCATTTTTCCACACTCTCCCTGAAAACGGTCAGTTGACACCCAGTAACGCCCTCTTCCTCTCAATCACTCTGTGGCTACCAGTGCGACTGAAAAGCTTCGCTAGATCTTGTGTGAAACTACATCGTTCGTTGTAAGAGTACGACACGCATGCGCATAGCGCCGCATACGCATGCACAGAGCTGCTGTTTTTTTTACCTGATTGCTGCGATGCGAACGAAAGCAGCTGGCGATCAACTCGGAATGACCAACCTTATCCCAAAGAATGTGTGTATCAAATTGTATCATAAATATGTACCATCTTGTGCCTTGGTGCAAATGTGTCCACATACTGTACAGTATGCCTTTTATTAAATCAAGATATATGGCCCCATTTGACAGGCCATGGACTCTGCGACTTTTCCACTCCTTGTGATTTTTCTTAAAATATGCTACTTTAATCTTCTACTTGATAAAAATTATCTTGATGCAAAAAATATTGGGAAATTATCCAATCACTTCCTATGGTGTTGTCATGCTAAGCATCTCATGCCATATGACACAAAAAAATAAAAGTTGTACAGTATGTGGACACTTATGTATCTCATCTACAAGATTCTACAGTATGTGCTTCAGCAATAACATACATTTTTGGTTGACTGAATTTAGAACTGATCTTTGGAGCTAATAAACAATGACTTTCTTCCTAGTCTTGTGCAATTGCTTTGTATCATATGACTGCTAAATAAGTGCAAACACTTATCCATTTTCTGAGTGTTCTGAGTTGATCTAAACATCTTTGAGTTTAGACTTTGCTTGTTACCAAATCCTGTGGAAACACAATAATGAGTCTTTGTACAAATCATCCTAAAACCAAACCTAAAACAATGTTTCTCCCATCTGCAATCAGTATTCAATAAGGCAGAGTACTTGATACATTATATACAGCCATTTTTTCCTTATTTTTTTCCAAATCATATGAATTAACTGCATGTCGACACTGTCCATCCACAACTATCTTTCCATCAATCATCCACACACCACACACATCATTCTAGTCATGTCTTTGGCTGGAAGGAGTAATGAGAGGAACTCGCCACAGGATGGAGTGTAGGCTGAGCATCAGAGAAGGTTGATAGTGATACAGTCACAGTAATCTCAGGAATCTCAGTGGATAAGGCCTTTGCCTTGTCCAGTGAGATTTCCATACACTATCTATTTAAAGCAAACTCTGCACTCCAGATCGGGTGAAACCATCGTCACTTCACTTTCGGCGGCTGTACAGCGCACACGGTCCCAGACCACAGACGCAAATCTGCAAAACACTTACAATCCTCCAAAGTTAAGGTACCTTTCTACTTCTTCGATCAGTGTCCTCTCTTCAGCCAGTACGGGATTGACTTCCCCGTTCAATGCCACAGTGCAACAGGAAGATAGCACATCCTGACTGCTGACAGCAGAGACACCTGCTCCTTTCCTTCAGACCGGATCAGCCAGCATGCACTCTCACCAGCTATTAAATGTGATCATAATGCAAATAGCCAGGCAGTAGATGCTGTTTGGATCACTGAGATAAGGTCTACCTTTCGCTATCTAGACTATTTGGTACCGAAACCAAGTGCAATTTTCTCCTACTGCACAAATCATCTTGATACTTTTTAACTTACCTGATGTTACTATAGCAATAATTGTGTGCATAATTGTGTGCATAAATTGATACTACTCTTTAGAATAAGCAGGAGTTTCTCTCCGGATCTATGGGTCCCATTTTTGAATGTGCACAATTGTAAAAAGCAACATTTAATGTTTGTGACTCACAGTGGGGACTTGCCGCCGAGCAACTCACAACCAAGTATTTAGCAAGTGAGAGTTGATCACAGCATGTGAATATATCTTCACGGTATATTTAACCAACATAGGGCCTAATTCAGACTTGATCGCAGCAGCAAATTTGTTAGCTAATGGGCAAAACCATGTGCACTGCAGATATAACATTTGCAGAGAGAGTTAGATGTGGATGGGTTATTTTGTTTCTGTGCAGGGTAAATACTGACTGCTTTATTTTTACACTGAAATTTCGATTTCAGTTTGAAGACACCCCACACACATATAACTTTCTTTGCACATGTTATATTTGCCCCCCCTGCAGTGCACATTGGGGGTCATTCACACGCAGCCGCTGCAACCCGGGCAGCAAAGAGGTTCTCCCAGCCAGCCGCAGGAGCTGCACTGGCCGGGAGTTACTCCTCAAATGCAAAATCATTGTCGCTGTGCAATGCTTTTGCATTTTTGCCGGGGGGGGGGGGGAAGTCCGCACTGACATGCGGGGTGGACTAGCCCTGTGCTGGGTGTCCCCCCGCATGTCTGAGTGCCTGATCGTAGCTGTGCTAAATTTAGCACAGCTACGATCAACTCAGAATGACCCCCTTTGTTTTGCCCATTAGCTAACAAATTTGCTGCTCCAGTCAGGTCTGAATTAGGCCCACAGAATGGAATGTAACAAGGCAACCCATACTATGTGTATTATGAAAAAATGGTTACATGTTGGTTAAATATATCCATCATGGTAATTCATGTTTCTGTGTAACAGAAGCACTTTATAATGTCAGGGTCAATGCTCAATCTACAACCACAGGTCTAGGAGTTTCAATTTGCATTTAACTCATCAACGTTCGTGCAAAAATATGCACACAATAATATATTGCACTGTTTTTTTCCAATAGAAAACATAGGATTATATTAATAATAAATATTTTTCATAAACCCATTTCAAAGTAATAGTGTCTTGTTCTCTTGTTGGAACAATTTAAGGAGGCAAATTAACATACCAATTTTCTGCTCCATAAGAGAACTAAATATCGAACTTATATTTTCACCCTTATGGTACCAACCAGTTAACCAAAATTAAATAACTGTGAAAAATAAATATTTATTTTATTTATTTGTGTCATACTAAAGCACAGCCTTAATTGGTAGGTAATAAGCCTTATGGGAGAGCAAGATTCCTCTTAGCATGTCTCTCTCTCTATATTACAAAAATTACAATACTGTACATATTAACTCATTTCCTTTTAATATAAATAAATAAAAGTTAAGTTTTAATTATTAAAACAATACAACTTAAAGAGTACCCCCACACAGAGGTTTTACTTTTCCCTCTTTTCCCTCTTTCCTAACAAGTTAAATTATAGTGTTAAATAGCTGCTAAAATCCCTGGGGCACACCACCAACAGAGAAATTATATTTACAATTATTGTTTGTTCATCGAATAGTCATATCATTGGTTTCTCTATTACATCCAAAATAACCATACCGAGTGCATGCTCAAACACCAATTTTTGCTCTAAAATTCTGATTAAACATAAATTCATAAATTCATAATAACTGTACAAAAATAATCATATGATAATAATAATAATAATATTAATAATAATAAGAAGAAAAAGAAGAACCACAGTAAAATGAAATAATAAAAGGGTTGAGAGAAATATAGGATGTTTATGTTGTCATCCTGTCACGTGAACATCCAATAAAGCAGTGGCTTTTAAACCAAAGCTGACTGACATAGCAAATGCTAATGACAAATATGTCCTCATACAATGTTACTGTAGTCACGCCAAACATTCCTTCTCAGCATGCCAGGTACTGTACCTTTGAGAATTTTCAAGCAACATACTGTACATCTTTTTTCACATATTTTTAAGCAAAAAAGCATCTACATTGCAATGAAATGTGACCTGTGTCAACCAGGAGACTGTGCTGATTAATTAGATATATGACTCTAGGCTAGATGCATCATCGCTTGGAGATTGATAAAATGGAGAATGAAAAAGTGCCAGCCAATCAGGTCCTAATTGCCATGTCACAGGCTGGGTTTTAAAAACTTTTTCACTCTCCATTTTATCCTTTTCCGAGCGATTATGCATCTGGCTCTCTGATTTCAACTGAGTCTGAATCTGTATACAAAATGCTATGATGCAGTGGTTGTGGCTTTTTTCAGTGCCAAGTTTTGTTGTGCTTCGTATAGTATACAGACTCGCAAACAGATATACAAGTGTCGCTTATCAACTTAATCAGCGGTCTCCTGGTGCATCTTAGTCACATCACGTCATGAGTAAGTCGGATATTTAGCAAAAAAGATGCTCAAGGCTAGCAGAGTTGCATAGGAACTGACTGCTCACTCCTGACAGACATCTCACGCTGCATGGCATATTGAGGCTAGATGTATGAGGACACATCTGTATAATGTAATCTTGTCACATGATCAGCCCACTAGGCAATTACTTTATACTAAAGTTGAAATCACAAAAGCATTTTGGGTTGTAAGCTGTCACATGATCAGCACACCAAGCAGTGACTTTAATACCAAAACAAACTGACACGACAAAGACTGTTTTGATGTAATCCTGTAACATGATCAGCTACTACTAAACCTGCAAGCCTTTCACTACTGATGGATATCTATCTATCTATCTATCTATCTAATAATCTATTGAAATATCTATTTATTGTGGGTGCTTTCAAATGTTTTTTTCTTTTAAGGCGAATATTAAGAAACTTACATTGTATTGACGGCAACAAAATAGGCAAAAAAATGTATTCTCAAAGCTTACATCCCAGCAATTAGGAATGTTTTGTTTTGTTTTTTTGCTGAGAATATTTTATTCTAAGAAACACTAATGCTAATAAAAATATTTTGAAACACATACATTTTTAATGAATGTACTAACTGTGATGTGATGCTGTTTTAATGATGTAGTTGTGACTGACTGCATGATATGTCTGATGTTAATTGAGAGACCACAGTTATCATAAATTTTTTTATAGCTGCTAAAAAGAAAGTTACATTACTATTACTTTATATTCTAAATAGAAGATTCATAAGGCACATATTTTCAACCTTGTTCAATTAATAGCACACTAAACAAGATCAAGGGGTATATTTACTAAAAGTCGATATTGATGTTTAGTCAATTTTCAGTCAATTTTGTGTGACAGGTATTTACTAAATTCAAAATCGACTCAAAATTGACTGAAATAGAACTGTACACTTATATAGAACTACAATAGAACACTCAATACTTTAACATAGAGTTCAATACCTAACCCATATTCACTAATAGTCAATTTGAAAATTGACTCAAAATCAAGCACAAATCATCAATTTCAATAGAACCATGAAAAACAGTTCTATTTGATCTTAAAATGTGGCATTGTCTGAAACCTTAATATGTTGGAAAAAACATGGGAGAGAAGTACGTAGGGCACTCTTGCTTAATAAATCATGGCAATTAAAACAACAGCAATGATTTAAAAAATCATGGATATGCAAATTAGCACAGTAATGCATGTGTTTGCCGGTAATACAGTGCATGTGACAACACATATGACCAATATAAATGCTTTTGTGTAATTTTGTCTATTTTGGGTCAATTTTTAGAAATATTCGTGATCAAGTTTTATCGATTTTGGTGAATATAACATATTTAGAACTTCAAATAGAGCTCACATCACCCAGTGATTTTAAAATGGAACTCAAAACTGACATTTAGTAAATGAGCTATTTGGAATAGAAACACTGGAGTCGATTTTGTGAGGGTGTTAGTACTATTCTGGTCAATTTTAAATGGACTCAAAAAATGTTTTGGGTAAATATACCCCCAAGTCTCTTTTAATCATAAGCACCGCAAAATTACTAATATTGGTTCTTGGACGAATTTTATCTCAATATGACTCATTGTTTTTTTTTTATTTCCAACTTTATTATTATGGACACAGACAGTTTTGAGTGCAGACAGTACATAGTGTCATACAGATGTATCCACATTTATCTTGACGGTTAATAGGATTAACTGTGACTGGCCAGTCAGACTTAGGGGGTAATTCCAAATTGATCGCAGCAAGATTTTTGATAGCAATTGGGCAAAACCATGTGCACTGCAGGGGAGGCAGATATAACATGTGCAGAAAGAGTTATATTTGGGTGGGTTATTTTATTTCTGTGCAGGGTAAATACTGGCTGCTTTATTTTTACACTGCAAATTAGATTGCAGATTGAACTCACCCCACCCAAATCTAACTCTCTCTGCACATGTTATATCTGCCTCCCCTGCAGTGCACATGGTTTTGCCCAATTGCTAACAAAAATACTGCTGCGATCAACTCAGAATTACCCCCTTAATCCCCTGCTATATTGACTTACTCCCCTGCTGTATTGTTCTCTGTATTGTATTGCAGTTGAGAACAATAGATGAAGGGTTTATGCTAATAAGTCATGTTGTGACTAGGCACAGAAAACTACTCAAGATAATGGTGGATACATCTGTACCTAATTAATTTACCATATGTATACTCTAAACATTTGGTGGTGATATGGTATAGTTATACTGTATTAGACAAAACGAAGATTGGATATCTTATGCGCCCAACATTTGATAAGATAAAACAGATACTTATTCATATGAGAGTTCTCATGTAGCAAGTCAAAAACAGTTCTCCTTCGTCCTTCCTTTAGGTTGTAAGACCCAAGTTTTTTCCTCCAAACACGAATACCGTAGATGGCAACGGAGGGAGGGCAAAAAACAAACAAAGAGAAATCCAATGTGTAGTACAGTCTCTTTTACTGGTCAGAGATAATAAATCAATTCTGAAAACACGGGGTCCTTTGAAGTAAATTCCCACTCTGTGTATGGTCTATATTAGAGGACCACCCAAATCAACGTGATGGTGTATATTATATCGTGCTCACTTTGTGGCTTACATAAAACAAGTGTTCTCATGCACATAAAGGTATCTTTTTCTTTATATGTTACTTCTCCCAGTTAGTTCCCATGTGCTACCCAAATGGTCGGATAGAGTGTCAGCTTACACGTGGCTTACTTGTAACAAGTAGATGTAATCATATAAAGGTTTCTTTGGTTGTATTTATCCAGAAGAGATGGCGTTTTCATAGACTCCCATCCATGGATGTTCAATGCAACATGCAAAAGAATATGCAAATACAATGTGTAGATAATTCTTATCTCTATATTATCGCATGGGGGTGGGATGATATATACCCTCTCACGCCGGATGAGAAATACTTTCTTTAAGGATCACCACACAAGTGTTTTAATGGATTAAGGCTCACTGGTAAATGAAGACAATGGTACCAGATGTTTTCTAATAACCAAAAGAAGTGATTTCTAATAAGCTTACACTTAAGCTTACTTGTGACAGGTCGATACAATCATATAGCGTTTTCTTTTCCTCTCCACTCGGAAACAGCCAAACTCCAAATAAATGTTCACCATATGACAATCATACAACGATAAATTTATTGATAAAAAATATAAAATCACTATAAAAAAATTGATACACCACAATGTTATGACCAAACGTAACCAAGGGAAGATGTAATTCAAAAAATTCCCTGAGGAAGACATAAGCAGTCAAAACGCGTTGGTGTAGTTTTTTTCATTCTCAGATACACCCAGACCATCAACCTATGGTATCCGGCAGGAATGGTGAGCACATGAGGGCCCTTACTGTGTGATTTGCCTATCCAGCTGAATTTTGAATTACATCTTCCCTTGGTTACGTTTGGTCATAACATCGTGGTGTATCAATTTTTTTATAGTGATTTTATATTTTTTATCAATAAATTTATCGTTGTATGATTGTCATACGGTGAACATTTATTTGGAGTTTGGCTGTTTCCGAGTGGAGAGGAAAAGAAAACGCTATATGATTGTATCGACCTGTCACAAGTAAGCTTAAGTGTAAGCTTATTAGAAATCACTTCTTTTGGTTATTAGAAAACATCTGGTACCATTGTCTTCATTTACCAGTGAGCCTTAATCCATTCCAACACTTGCGTGGTGATCCTTAAAGAAAGTATTTCTCATCCGGCGTGAGAGGGTATATATCATCCCACCCACACGCGATAATATAGAGATGAGAATTATCTACACATTGTATTTGCATATTCTTTTGCATGTTGCATTGAACATCCATGGATGGGAGTCTATGAAAACGCCATCCCTTCTGGATAAATACAACCAAAGAAACCTTTATATGATTACATCTACTTGTTACAAGTAAGCCACGTGTAAGCTGACACTCTATCCGACCATTTGGGTAGCACATGGGAACTAACTGGGAGAAGTAACATAGAAAGAAAAAGATACCTTTATGTGCATGAGAACACTTGTTTTATGTAAGCCACAAAGTGAGCACGATATAATATACACCATCACGTTGATTTGGGTGGTCCTCTAATATAGACCGTACACAGAGTGGGAATTTACTTCAAAGGACCCCGTCTTTTCAGAATTGATTTATTATCTCTGACCAGTAAAAGAGACTGTACTACACATTGAATTTCTCTTTGTTTGTTTTTTGCCCTCCCTCCGTTGCCATCTACGGTATTCGTGTTTGGAGGAAAAAACTTGGGTCTTCCAACCTAAAGGAAGGACGAAGGAGAACTGTTTTTGACTTGCTACATAAGAACTCTCATATGAATAAGTATCTGTTTTATCTTATCAAATGTTGGGCGCATAAGATATTTAATCTTTGTTTTGTCTATTATTGCCTTTTCCAGTTTTGATAACACTGGTAGATATCCATTTGCTGCCTACATTATCCAGCGCAGGGGTCCACTTATTTGTCATTTGCCATTTTAGTTATACTGTATACCTGTAGGTCCTTGGTTTTTCCTTCCCATAGTGTAACTTTGTAAAACTGAAAGTTTTTCAATGTCCTTTTATTGTATAAGTCAGGTCAAAGGAACTATTGTTCAGTGTTATAGTTATATTTCCTTTACAAATTATTTACTAAATGACTTGAGAAACTGAGATAACACCTTGAACAAATTAGTATACACAGTATCAACAATGACAAAAGAGCTGTATGAAAATCTGTTTTGTGATCTTCATATATCTCTTCTGTTACAAGTGGTTAAAAAATATTTTTCATTAATGCTAGAGGAAAGGAAAGAATTCAAGTAAAGAAAAAAGTTTAGTCTGCATCTAGTAAGATTCTTTTATTGCAAGGTGATAGTCTAAAGACATTGGGGGGTATTCAATTAGCTCTGACAATTTCGGAGCTATCAAATTCACCCCCTGCATATTCAATTGCAGTATGTTTTTGCCCATTTTTAAGGCATTTCCGCCAATGCTTTTCACTTAATTTTTTAGTGAAAATGCTTTAGTGAAAAATGCCCCAAATTTGCAGGTGCCAAAACATGTGGATTCGCCAATCCATATGTTTTGTGCTCCTAACAATTTTTTTTTACCTAGGAGAAAAAATGGCTCTGCTATTGAATAGGGTAAATCTCCATTCGCCCTAAAAAATTGTGAAACATGCCTTTTTTTACCTAGGCATAAAACATCCCTAATTGAATACACCCCATTGTCTACAAAAAGCTTCACATTCAATATCTCTGAATGTTACACATTTTTGGTGATGTATTGACTGTATTTTAAGCACACACAATTTGGAATGTTTTTCCCAGCACATCCATGTAGAGCTTCTATTCCTGGTAAACAGTAGCTTTAAATAGACAATAGAATAACAAATAGAATGTTAATGTTTAAGGAGTAAGGATCTGATTATAAGAGATAAGCCTACTAGTTAAAATTGTTCTAGCAAAAAGTTGACAACAGTACAGCTGGCTTGTTTTTTTTTTTTAATACACATTAGATACAATTAATAGATAGGGCAGCAGTGAAAAAGGGAGAGGTGGGGCAACATAGGAATGATGAAATTAAAACTTAGGCTCTGTTGTGATTATGTTATGGGTCCTAAGATATTAGGCAACATGTAACACTTTATGTGAGGGGGGAGGCTGGACAATTTATTTATATCCCATTAGGACTACCACCAAATTATCCAAAAGATATTGATAAAATTATGGGGCCTTATACCCTTTTCACCAATATGAGGTTGACCTGTGGAATATCACCTCTCCATTCCTGGGTGACAGCATGATCTGGAAAAAGGGTCATAAACCTAAGTAGCATCTACCCAAGCCAGTGAGCCAGCACAAGAGGTTCTAAGTTATAGCCCAAGTATGCATAAAATACAATGCAGAACTCTGAAACTTAGAAAAATTATTGCATGCCAATATGACATTGGGAATTAGTCCATCTTCTTTCATCTCCTTACAATCCGATTCATGCAGAAATTCAGAGAGTTAAAGCACAGTGCCTCTGATACATTTTCTGGAGTTGTAGCCCAATTGTCCAGTTTTCCATCTGAAGATTAAGAGTTTGAAAGTTACAGATTATGATGGACTGAAATATATAATTATACAAGAGCAGTCTATCATGATGTTCACAGCTGATGTAAAACAGTGGGTCTTAGATAGTGACCCTAAATCATCCCAAGAGGCTGAAAACTTGGCAGACAAGTGTAACATCACCTGCAGCAAAGAGAGCCTGTGGGATGCCAGAGCAATATGCTTGGAAGAATGGGCAGCCTGGAAGTACACCTCCCTTTTCCTCTGTAACTGCACCTGCTGTTTCTTCAACTTATTGCCAGTTCGGGGCAAAAGCAGTTTTGGAAGATACCCAAAGGTATTATCACAAAGTAAGGCACATCAGTGTCAGCTGTCCAGAGAAGATTAAACTTTCAACCTCTCCTGTGGAGTTACCTACTGTTAGACCTTCTCCAGCTATCCTGCATGTTGAAGAAACCCAAAACCACTGTAGGGACACTTGCTAATGGCAACCATAGCCCCCTATGATTACTCCAAGTAGTTAACCAGCTGAAAGCATCACAGGCTAAATCTTGCACATTAACCCCTGCAGGAATGGATACTGAATTGTCACTAGTAGGAGTCACTGACACATATTTTTGCTCTCTCCCCCCTTCCTGCAGAGCCTGCACACGCACATTCCCCTTCCCTCTCCCCAGACACTGACATATTCCTATTTAGCATCCCTAAGAGGGTGTGTAGAACAACCTCCCACTGAGTCTGACAAGAGAGAGTGTTTTAGGAAGGAGGAAGAATGTATAGAGAAATAACAGTCAAAGATTTGCAAGAGGTTAGGGTGGCTGAGAGACAGTTTGCAGCACCCCAGGCATACAGAAAAGGGTTGTTGAGAGTAGCTCATGAAGTTCCCTTGACAGGAAATTTGGGCAAAAATAAAACTAAGTCACGCTTTTTTTACTGTCCTGGAATGATGACTGAAATGGCATACTACTGTCCATCCTGTCATGCTTTCAAGATGGTGGGAAATCTTGGAGATGTAGGGCTTGCTCCTCTCACCCTATATATTTATAAAGTAGGAAACTGCTCTCCCTATGCCATAATGGGATAAGAGAGTTTAATCATAGTGTGGTCACTGCAGAAATTCTAATCACATCTATATGGGCAAGGCATCACTGCAAATACAGAGCAAAATCCTCTTAGTTGGCTGAACAGTGTACCTGGAGATAATGGAAAGCTACATAAATGGAGATTAATCCTTCAATTATATAACTTTACTAACCAGCACATAGAGAGTTCTGAACATAATGATAATAATGGACTTTCCAGACAGGCCAAAAGTGTGATGACTGGTAAGCAAGACACTGCTTTATGCGTCTTTAAGACTATTGCTGTATGTCACTCTTATTAATTGTTTTAGTATCTAATTTACAAATTCTGATTAACTCATATTAAACTTAATTTAACAAGATTGATCTCTAAGAATATTATCATATCTATTTTGCCTGTGCTACATATCTGTGAAACAGGTTATTATTTTTGTAATGATACCTGGGACATAGGGGATAATTCAGATTTGATCGTAGATGTGCTAAATTTAGTACATCTATGATCACTTTCACAGACATGCGGGGGGATGCCCAGCACAGGGCTAGTCCACCCCGCATGTCTGGCTCTGCCCCGCTGCACAGGTACAAAAGCATCATTTAGATGAACATCATCTTCTCCACATTTTGTGGAAGTAACCTCCTACATCGGTCGCTGACAAGGTTATCGGCTGCACTAAACACTCTTTTGGAGTACACACTGGAGAGGGGCAACTTAGGTAAAATAAAGCCAGTTTGTGCAAGGGCATCCAAATTGCCTCTTTTCCTGCTAGTATACATACGGACTGTCTGACATGCCTACTTGGATGCTGTTGCTCATATAATCCTCCACCATTCTTTCAATGGTGACAGAATCATATGCAGTGACATTAGACATGTCAGTAATCATTGGCAGGTCGTTCAGTCCGGCCAGATGTTAGCAATCACTCCTGACTGCCCTGCATCTCTGCCAGCGGGTGGGCTAGGAAATCTTATCCTTTTCCTTGCAGCCCCAGTGGTGGGAGAAATTGAAGGGGGAGCTGTTGTTTGGTCACCTTCCGCTTGAGTCGACAATTTACTCAGCATCAGGTCTCGTCACCTCTGAAGACTTTTGTCTGCTGGAAAGAGAGATACAACATAGGCTTTAAACCTAGGATCGAGCACGGTGGCCAAAATGTAGTGCTCTGATTTCAACAGATTCCCGCCCCCTTGAATCCTGGCAAAGTGAATGAAGGGCTCCATCCTCAATTCCCACATACTTAGCAAAATCGCTCCGTCTTAGCTCCTCCTTCAATTTCTCAAGCTGCTTCTGAAAAAGCCTGATGAGGGAATGACCTGACTCAATCTGGCAGTGTCTGAACTGACTTCACGTGTGGCAAGTTCGAAGGGTTGGAGACCCTTGCACAAGATGGAAATCATTCTCCACTGCGCTTGAGCCAGGTGCATTACCCGGGATCCGGAATGAAAGTCGACAGTAACTAGGTCGACAATGTCTAGGTCGACCACTATTGGTCGACAGTAACTAGGTCGACAGGGTGTCTAGGTCGACAGGGTCTTTTGGTCGACCTGTTCTAGGTCGATAGGTCAAAAGGTCGACATGAGTTTTTTTCTTTTTTTTAACCTTTTTCATACTTAACGATCCACGTGGACTACAATTGTAACGGTAATCTGTGCCAAGCGAAGCGGTAGCGGAGCGAAGGCACCATGCCCGAAGCATGGCGAGCGAAGCGAGCCACGCGAGGGGACGCGGTGCACTAACTGGGGTTCCCGGTCACTCTACGAAGAAAACTACACCAAAATAACATTAAAAACTCATGTCGACCTTTTGACCTGTCGACCTAGAACATGATGACCTAAAGACCCAGTCGACCTAGACACCCTGTCGACCTAGTTACTGTTGACCAATAGTGGTCGACCTAGACATTGTTGACCTAGTTACTGTCGACTTTCAATACCACACCCGCATTACCCCTCCATTGTGTATAGGCTTGAATGGCCTTTTGCTGCTACTCCATCCTCTGAAGCATATGTGTTGAATTCCACCTCGTTACCACCTCTTGCTTCAGTTGATGGCAGGGCAGGTTCAGGCGTGTTTGCTGGTGCTCCAGTCTTCGTCACGCGGTGGCTGAATGCCGAAAGTGGCCCGCAATTCTCCGGGCCACCGACAGGATCTCCTGCACACCCCTGTAATTTTTCAAAAAATTCTGCACCACCACATTAATTGTATGTGCAAAACATGGAACGTGCTAGAATTTGACCAGATGTAATGCACGCACAATATTGGTGGCATTGTCCAATATCACAAATCCCCAGGAGAGTCTAATTGGGGTAAGCCATTGTGCAATGATGTCCCTCAGTTTCTGGAAGAGATTGTCAGCAGAGTGCCTCTTATGGAAAGCGGTGATACATAGCGTAGACTGCCTAGGAATGAGTTGGCGTTTGTGAGATGCTGCTACAGGTGCTGCTGCTGTTGTTGCTGCGGGAGGCAATACATCTACCTAGTGGGCTGTTACAGTCATATAGTCCTGAGTATGCCCTGCTCCACTTGTCCACATGTCCGTGTTTAAGTGGACACTGGATACAACCGCATTTTGTAGCACACTGGCGACTCTTTTTCTGACGTCTGTGTACATTCTCGGTATCGCCTGCCTAGAGAAGTGGAACCTAGATGGGATTTGATACCGGGGACACAGTACCTCAAACAATTCTCTAAGTCCCACTGAACTAATGGCTGATACTGGATGCATGTCTAACACCAACATAGCTGTCAAGGCCTGAGTTATCTGCTTTGCAAAAGGATGACTGCTGTCATATTTCATCTTCCTCACAAAGGACTGTTGGACAGTCAATTGCTTACTTGAAGTAGTACAAGTGGTCTTCCTACTTCCCCTCTGGGATGATGATTGACTCCCAGCAGCAACAACAGCAGCGGCAGCAACAGCAGGCGTACAACTCAAGGATCCTCCGGAGGAATCCCGGTATAGGAGAGGAATCTTCAGTCTTGACAGTGACGTGGCCTGCTGGACTACTGACGTTCATGACTGAGGAGGAAGTTGACATTGAAGGAGTTGGTGGTGTGGCTTGCTGGAGCTTGGGTACAGGAGGTAGAAGGGATTTAGGTGTCAGTGGACTGCTTGCGCTCTTACCCAAAGTTTCACAACTTGACACTGACTTCTGATGAATGCGCAGCAGGTGAAGTATAAGGGAGGATGTTCCTAGGTGGTTAACATCCTTACCCCTTCTTATTACAGATTGACAGAAGCAACAGATGGCTTGACACCTGTTGTCCAGATTTGTGGAGAAATAATTCCACACCGAAGAGGTGGCTTTTTTGGTAGTTTGCCCAGGCATCACAATGGGCTTCTTCATCCCACAGACAACAGGTGTCTCCCCCGGTGCCTGATTTAAACAAACAACTTCACCATCAGAATCCTCATTGTCAACTTCCTCCTCAGTGCCAGCAACACCCATATCCTCATCCTGGTGTACTTCAACAGTGACATCTTCAGTTTCAATATCAAGAACTGGACTGTGGGTGCTCCTTCCAGCACTTGCAGGGGGCATGCAAATGGTGGAAGGAGCCACCTCTTCCCATCAAGTGTTGGGAAGGTCAGGCATCGCAACCGCCGACACACTTGGACTCTCCTTGGGGATTTGTGATACCATCTCAGAACGCACAGTTCTTTTTTGTGCTTTTGCCAGCTTAACGCTTTTAATTTTTCTAGTGGGAGGAAGATGGCTTCCATCGTCATGTGAAGCTGAACCACTAGTCATGAACATAGACAGGGGCCACAGCCATTCCTTGCCACTCCGTGTCATAAATGGCATATTGGCAAGTTTACGTTTCTCCTCAGACTATTTAAATTTCTTTTTTTGGGTCTTTTTACTGAACTTTGGCTTTTTGGATTTTACATGCCCTATGCTATCACAATGGGCATCGGCCTTGGCAGATGAAGTTGATGGCATTTCATCGTCTATGTCATGGCTAGTGGCAGCAGCTTCAGCACTAGGAGGAAGCAGTTCTAGATCTTTCCCTATTTTATCCTCCAAATGTTTGTTCTACATTATTTTTCTGGAGTTATATAACACAATATGCGGCACAAGAGAACATACCCCTACACTTCACAGGGCAAACCCTGTAAAAATTATTTTGATTAAATATTAACAACCCCTTTATTTGGAGTAAATAATATATAGCACAGGATAGCACCACTGAATTTATATGGCAGCACTACTGGACTGGATTTATACGGAATTATTTGGATTTATATTGAAATATACGGCAGGATAGCTGGAATTATACGGCAGTATTCTGAGAATTATATGGCAATATCACAGGAATTATACACCAATGTCACAGGAATTATACGCCAGTATCACAGGAATTATATGGGAGTATCACAGGAATTATATGTCAGTATTCCGAGAATTATACGGCAATGCCACAGAAATTATATGCCAGTTTTCCAAGAATTATATGGCAATATCACAGGAATTATACGACAATGTCACAGGAATTGTAAGGCAATGTCACAGGAATTATACGCCAGTATCATGGGAATTATATTGCAGTATCACAGGAATTATACGCCAGTATTCCAAGAATTATATGGCAATGTCACAGGAATTATATGGCAGTATTCTGAGAATTATATGGCAATATCACAGGAATTATATGGCAGTATCACAGGAATTGTACACCAGTATTCCGAGATTTATACAGCAATGTCACAGGAATTATACGCCAGTATTCCGAGAATTATATGACAATATCACAGGAATTATACGGCAATGTCACAAGAATTATACGACAATGTCACAGGAATTATACGCCAGTATTCTGAGAATTATAAAGCAATATCACAGGAATTATATGGCAATGTCACAGGAATATACACCAGTATCACGGGAATTATATGGCAGTATCATATGAATTATACGCTAGTATTCTGAGAATTATATGGCAATGTCAAAGGAATTATACGCCAGTATTCCGAGAATTATATGGCAGTATCACAGAAATTATACGGCAATGTCACAGGAATTATACGCCAGTATCACAGGATTTATATGGCAGTATCACAGGAATTATACGCCAATATTACGGGAATTATATGGCAGTATCACAGGAATTATCCGCCAGTATTCCGAGAATTATACGGCAATATCATAGGAATTATATGCCAGTATCACAGGAATTATATGGCCGTATCACAGGAATTATATGCCAGTATTTGGAGAATTATACGGCAATGTCACAGAAATTACGTTATATGCCAGAATTCCGAGATCTATATGACAATATCACAGGAATTATATGGCAATGTCACAGGAATTATATGCCAGTATCACGGGAATTATATAGCAGTATCAGGAATTATACGCCAGTATTTCCGGGAATAATATAGCAGTATCACAGGAATTATACTCCAGTATTTGGAGAATTATACAGTAATATCACAGGAATTATACGATAATATCAGAGGAATTTTATGCCAGTATTCTACGAATTATACAGCAATATTACAGGAATTATCCGCCAGTATTCCGAGAAATATATGGCAATGTCACTGGAATTATACGCCAGTATAACGGGAATTATACAGCAATATCACAGGAATTATACGCCAGTATCACGAGAATTATACGGCAGTAACACTGGATATATGGCAGCAGAGGACACCACCACTGTGACTGGTCACTGGACTGATGCTGCAAAAGACACTTCCCCTGGTCTAATGTAGGACAACACAGCATCACTGAAAGAGAATTATACAGCTACACTGGATATATGGCAGCAGAGGACACCACCACTGTGACTGGTCACTGGACTGATGCTGCACAAGACACTTCCCCTGGTCTAAAGCAGGACAACACAGCACCACTGAAAGGGACTTATACAGCTACACTGGATATATGGCAGCATTGGACACCACCACTGTGACTGGTCACTGGACTGATGCACAAGAGACTTCCCCTGGTCTAATGCAGGACAACACAGCACCACTGAAAGGGACTTATACAGTTACACTGGATATATGGCAGCAAAGGATACCACCCTGTGACTGGTCACTGGACTGATGCTGCATAGGACACTTCCCCTGGTCTGATGCAGGACAACACAGCAAAAATGCAAGGGACTTATACAGCAGCTAGCAGCACTCGGGACATTTAGCAGCAGAGGACACCAACAATGTGACTGGCTGGACTGATACAGCATAAGACACTGACTACACTGGACTGGACTGAGCAGCACAACACAGCACAAGACTCACCACCCCACTTTCCCGCCCCCACACAGACACTGAGGATGGAGACACGTCCTCTCACTACACTCTCCGAGACTGGAGTGAAAATGGCCGCGACGTGAGGCTCTTTATATGGAATCCAATTCCCGCGGGAATCCGACACGGGATGACGACGTTTTGCCTCATTCGGGTTTCCGAGTCAGGCGGGAAAACCCGAGACTGACTCGGAACCAGGCCCAGAGCATGAAGTCCGGTAGGGTTTGGTTCTCTGAGATCCAAACCCGCTCATCTCTACTTAAAACCATTTGCATATAGAATACAGCACATGATGGAAGGAAATTAAGAATTGTCTGTGAATTTTTTTCATTTGTTTCAAAATATGAATTGTGTCTAGAAATATTATTTCATTTTCAACTTGAAGTCACTCACTTTCTCTGATTCTTCCTCATGTAATGTCTTTATTTTTGACTGATTATTTTTGAATACATAATTGTCCATATCTTTCCAATTCCTACTGAATGGATCTGTTATTTCAACCTGTATTTGATAACACGCTACAGTACCTTAGTCACTGTTTACATATCAATAGAAAGGCAGAGGCAAAATAGGATTGTTTAGGACCATACAAAGAAATGTTATTTTAATATTACTAAAAGTGTGTTTGAAAAGACTATTACATCGCAATGGTACTTATGCTGAGATTTTTTTTTCTCCCTCTGCTGGAATTAACAAGTAAGCTTGTTTTCCTAAGTTTCCTTTAAGTGTCTTTGAGGTTGTTCTCTATTCTGACACTGCTAGAATGTAAATAAAACTTCCATTACATAACATTTTCTTACAAAATGTGTTTTTAAATCTGAGAAAAAAGTAAACCCTTGGCTCAACTCAGAGGTAGTGTAAAGTAAAGTGGTAGAGCAAACAAAAAATAAAAATCTTTATGAAAATAGAAACAAAATATTAGTACATGAATGGAAATTAATATTGAAGTCACAAAATCGCTACTGCAGGTCCAAACAGGATAGTTATCCAAAAAGGGGTAGAAACTAGTGATGAGCACCGGAAATTTTTCGTGTTTTGTGGTTTGGTTTTGGGTTCGGTTCCGCGGCCGTGTTTTGGGTTCGAACGCGTTTTGGCAAAACCTCACCGAATTTTTTTTGTCGGATTCGGGTGTGTTTTGGATTCGGGTGTTTTTTTCAAAAAACCCTAAAAAACAGCTTAAATCATAGAATTTGGGGGTCATTTTGAACCCAAAGTATTATTAACCTCAATAACCATAATTTCCACTCATTTTCAGTCTATTCTGAACACCTCACACCTCACAATATTATTTTTAGTCCTAAAATTTGCACCAAGGTCGCTGGATGACTAAGCTCAGCGACCCAAGTGGCCGACACAAACACCTGGCCCATCTAGGAGTGGCACTGCAGTGTCACGCAGGATGGCCCTTCAAAAAACTACTCCCCAAACAGCACATGACGCAAAGAAGAAAAAAAAGAGGCGCAATGAGGTAGCTGTGTGACTAAGATAAGCGACCCTAGTGGCCGACACAAACACCTGGCCCATCTAGGAGTGGCACTGCAGTGTCACGCAGGATGGCCCTTCCAAAAAACACCCCCCAAACAGCACATGACGCAAAGAAAAAAAGAGGCGCAATGAGGTAGCTGTGTGACTAAGATAAGCGACCAAAGTGGCCGACACAAACACCTGGCCCATCTAGGAGTGGCACTGCAGTGTCACGCAGGATGGCCCTTCCAAAAAACACCCCCCAAACAGCACATGACGCAAAGAAAAAAAGAGGCGCAATGAGGTAGCTTTGTGACTAAGATAAGCGACCCAAGTGGCCGACACAAACACCTGGCCCATCTAGGAGTGGCACTGCAGTGTCACGCAGGATGGCCCTTCCAAAAAACACCCCCCAAACAGCACATGATGCAAAGAAAAAAAGAGGCGCAATGAGGTAGCTGTGTGACTAAGATAAGCGACCCAAGTGGCCGACACATATACCTGGCCCATCTAGGAGTGGCACTGCAGTGTCACGCAGGATGGCCCTTCCAAAAACTAACCCCCAAACAGCACATGACGCAAAGAAAAATGAAAGAAAAAAGAGGTGCAAGACGGAATTGTCCTTGGGCCCTCCCACCCACCCTTATGTTGTATAAACAGGACATGCACACTTTAACCAACCCATCATTTCAGTGACAGGGTCTGCCACACGACTGTGACTGAAATGATGGGTTGGTTTGGACCCCCACCAAAAAAGAAGCAATTCATCTCTCCTTGCACAAACTGGCTCTACAGAGGCAAGATGTCCACCTCATCATCATCCTCCGATATATCACCGTGTACATCCCCCTCCTCACAGATTATCAATTCGTCCCCACTGGAATCCACCATCTCAGCTCCCTGTGTACTTTGTGGAGGCAATTGCTGCTGGTCAATGTCTCCACGGAGGAATTGATTATAATTCATTTTAATGAACATCATCTTCTCCACATTTTCTGGATGTAACCTCGTACGCCGATTGCTGACAAGGTGAGCGGCGGCACTAAACACTCTTTCGGAGTACACACTTGTGGGAGGGCAACTTAGGTAGAATAAAGCCAGTTTGTGCAAGGGCCTCCAAATTGCCTCTTTTTCCTGCCAGTATAAGTACGGACTGTCTGACGTGCCTACTTGGATGCGGTCACTCATATAATCCTCCACCATTCTTTCAATGGGGAGAGAATCATATGCAGTGACAGTAGACGACATGTCCGTAATCGTTGTCAGGTCCTTCAGTCCGGACCAGATGTCAGCATCAGCAGTCGCTCCAGACTGCCCTGCATCACCGCCAGCGGGTGGGCTCGGAATTCTGAGCCTTTTCCTCGCACCCCCAGTTGCGGGAGAATGTGAAGGAGGAGATGTTGACAGGTCGCGTTCCGCTTGACTTGACAATTTTGTCACCAGCAGTTCTTTGAACCCCAGCAGACTTGTGTATGCCGGAAAGAGAGATCCAAGGTAGGTTTTAAATCTAGGATCGAGCACGGTGGACAAAATGTAGTGCTCTGATTTCAACAGATTGACCACCCGTGAATCCTTGTTAAGCGAATTAAGGGCTCCATCCACAAGTCCCACATGCCTAGCGGAATCGTTCTGTGTTAGCTCCTCCTTCAATGTCTCCAGCTTCTTCTGCAAAAGCCTGATGAGGGGAATGACCTGACTCAGGCTGGCAGTGTCTGAACTGACTTCACGTGTGGCAAGTTCAAAAGGTTGCAGAACCTTGCACAACGTTGAAATCATTCTCCACTGCGCTTGAGACAGGTGCATTCCACCTCCTATATCGTGCTCAGTTGTATAGGCTTGAATGGCCTTTTGCTGCTCCTCCAACCTCTGAAGCATATAGAGGGTTGAATTCCACCTCGTTACCACTTCTTGCTTCAGATGATGGCAGGGCAGGTTCAGTAGTTTTTGGTGGTGCTCCAGTCTTCTGTACGTGGTGCCTGTACGCCGAAAGTGTCTCGCAATTCTTCTGGCCACCGACAGCATCTCTTGCACGCCCCTCTCGTTTTTTAAATAATTCTGCACCACCAAATTCAAGGTATGTGCAAAACATGGGACGTGCTGGAATTTGCCCATATTTAATGCACACACAATATTGCTGGCGTTGTCCTATGCCACAAATCCACAGGAGAGTCCAATTGGGGTAAGCCATTCTGCGATGAACTTCCTCAGTTGCCGTAAGAGGTTTTTAGCTGTGTGCGTATTCTGGAAAGCGGTGATACAAAGCGTAGCCTGCCTAGGAAAGAGTTGGCGCTTGCGAGATACTGCTACTGGTGCCGCCGCTGCTGTTCTTGCAGCGGGAGTCCATACATCTACCCAGTGGGCTGTCACAGTCATATAGTCCTGAGCCTGCCCTGCTCCACTTGTCCACATGTCCGTGGTTAAGTGGACATTGGGTACAACTGCATTTTTTAGGACACTGGTGAGTCTTTTTCTGAGGTCTGTGTACATTTTCAGTATCGCCTGCCTAGAGAAATGGAACCTCGATGGTATTTGGTACCACGGACACAGTACCTCCAACAAGTCTCTAGTTGGCTCTGCAGTAATGATGGTTACCGGAACCACGTTTCTCACCGCCCAGGATGCCAAGGCCTCAGTTATACGCTTTGCAGCAGGATGACTGCTGTGATATTTCATCTTCCTCGCAAAGGACTGTTGGACAGTCAATTGCTTGGTGGAAGTAGTAAAAATGGTCTTACGAGTACGACTTCCCCTCTGGGATGACCATCGACTCCCAGCAGCAACAACAGCAGCGCCAGCAGCAGTAGGCGTTACATGCAAGGATGCATCGGAGGAATCCCAGGCATGAGAGGACTCGTCAGAATTGCCAGTGACATGGCCTGCAGGACTATTGGCATTCCTGGGGAAGGAGGAAATTGACACTGAGGGAGTTGGTGGGGTGGTTTGCGTGAGCTTGGTTACAAGAGGAAGGGATTTACTGGTCAGTGGACTGCTTCCGCTGTCGCTCAAAGTTTTTGAACTTGTCACTGACTTATGATGAATGCGCTGCAGGTGACGTATAAGGGAGGATGTTCCGAGGTGGTTAACGTCCTTACCCCTACTTATTACAGCTTGACAAAGGCAACACACGGCTTGACAAATGTTGTCCGCATTTCTGTTGAAATACTTCCACACCGAAGAGCTGATTTTTTTGGTATTTTCACCAGGCATGTCAATGGCCCTATTCCTCCCACGGACAACAGGTGTCTCCCCGGGTGCCTGACTTAAACAAACCACCTCACCATCAGAATCCTCCTGGTCAATTTCCTCCCCAGCGCCAGCAACACCCATATCCTCCTCATCCTGGTGTACTTCAACACTGACATCTTCAATCTGACTATCAGGAACTGGACTGCGGGTGCTCCTTCCAGCACTTGCAGGGGGCGTGCAAATGGTGGAAGGCGCATGCTCTTCACGTCCAGTGTTGGGAAGGTCAGGCATCGCAAACGACACAATTGGACTCTCCTTGTGGATTTGTGATTTCGAAAAATGCACAGTTCTTTGCTGTGCTTTTGCCAGCTTGAGTCTTTTCATTTTTCTAGCGAGAGGCTGAGTGCTTCCATCCTCATGTGAAGCTGAACCACTAGCCATGAACATAGGCCAGGGCCTCAGCCGTTCCTTGCCACTCCGTGTGGTAAATGGCATATTGGCAAGTTTACGCTTCTCCTCCGACAATTTTATTTTAGATTTTTGAGTCCTTTTTTTACTGATATTTGGTGTTTTGGATTTTACATGCTCTGTACTATGACATTGGGCATCGGCCTTGGCAGACGACTTTGATGGCATTTCATCGTCTCGGCCATGACTAGTGGCAGCAGCTTCAGCACGAGGTGAAAGTCGATCTTGATCTTTCCCTATTTTTGGAACCTCAACATTTTTGTTCTCCATATTTTAATAGGCACAACTAAAAGGCACCTCAGGTAAACAATGGAGATGGATGGATACTAGTATACTTATGGATGGACGAGCGACTGCCGACACAGAGGTAGCTACAGCCGTGGACTACCGTACTGCGTCTGCTGCTAATATAGACTGGATGATAATGATATAAAAAATATATATATATCACTACTGCAGCCGGACAGGTATATATTATATAATGATGGACCTGCTGGACACTGTCAGCACTGCAGACTCCTAAAGTAAGCTACTAGTATCAAGAAGATAGAAAAAAAAAACACCACAGGTAAGTATACAATTATGGATGGACGAGCGACTGCCGACACAGAGGTATCTACAGCCGTGGACTACCGTACTGCGTCTGCTGCTAATATAGACTGGATGATAATGATATAAAAAATATATATATATATCACTACTGCAGCCGGACAGGTATATATTATATAATGACGGACCTGCTGGACACTGTCAGCACTGCAGACTCCTAAAGTAAGCTACTAGTATCAAGAAGATAGAAAAAAAACACCACAGGTAGGTGGTATACAATTATTGATGGACGAGCGACTGCCGACACAGAGGTAGCTACAGCCGTGGACTACCGTACTGCGTCTGCTGCTAATATAGACTGGATGATAATGATATAAAAAATATATAAATATCACTACTGCAGCCGGACAGGTATATATTATATAATGACGGACCTGCTGGACACTGTCAGCACTGCAGACTCCTAAAGTAAGCTACTAGTATCAAGAAGATAGAAAAAAAAAACACCACAGGTAGGTGGTATACAATTATGGATGGACGAGCGACTGCCGACACAGAGGTAGCTACAGCCGTGGACTACCGTACTGCGTCTGCTGCTAATATAGACTGGATGATAATGATATAAAAAATATATATATATCACTACTGCAGCCGGACAGGTATATATTATATAATGACGGACCTGCTGGACACTGTCAGCACTGCAGACTCCTAAAGTAAGCTACTAGTATCAAGAAGATAGAAAAAAAAAAAACACAACAGGTAGGTGGTATACAATTATGGATGGACGAGCGACTGCCGACACAGAGGTAGCTACAGCCGTGGACTACCGTACTGCGTCTGCTGCTAATATAGACTGGATGATAATGATATAAAAAATATATATATATCACTACTGCAGCCAGACAGGTATATATTATATAATGACGGACCTGCTGGACACTGTCAGCACTGCAGACTCCTAAAGTTAACTACTAGTATGAGGAAGATAGAAAAAAAAAAAACCACCACAGGTAGGTATACAATTATGGACGAGCGACTGCCGACACAGAGGTAGCTACAGCCGTGGACTACCATACTGCGTCTGCTGCTAGTATAGACTGGATGATAATGATATAAAAAATATATATATATTAGAGATGAGCGCCTGAAATTTTTCGGGTTTTGTGTTTTGGTTTTGGGTTCGGTTCCGCGGCCGTGTTTTGGGTTCGAACGCGTTTTGGCAAAACCTCACCGAATTATTTTTGTCGGATTCGGGTGTGTTTTGGATTCGGGTGTTTTTTTCCAAAAACACTAAAAAACAGCTTAAATCATAGAATTTGGGGGTCATTTTGATCCCAAAGTATTATTAACCTCAAAAACCATAATTTACACTCATTTTCAGTCTATTCTGAATACCTCACACCTCACAATATTATTTTTAGTCCTAAAATTTGCACCGAGGTCGCTGTGTGAGTAAGATAAGCGACCCTAGTGGCCGACACAAACACCGGGCCCATCTAGGAGTGGCACTGCAGTGTCACGCAGGATGTCCCTTCCAAAAAACCCTCCCCAAACAGCACATGACGCAAAGAAAAAAAGAGGCGCAATGAGGTAGCTGTGTGAGTAAGATTAGCGACCCTAGTGGCCGACACAAACACCGGGCCCATCTAGGAGTGGCACTGCAGTGTCACGCAGGATGGCCCTTCCAAAAAACCCTCCCCAAACAGCACATGACGCAAAGAAAAAAAGAGGCGCAATGAGGTAGCTGACTGTGTGAGTAAGATTAGCGACCCTAGTGGCCGACACAAACACCGGGCCCATCTAGGAGTGGCACTGCAGTGTCACGCAGGATGGCCCTTCCAAAAAACCCTCCCCAAACAGCACATGACGCAAAGAAAAAAAGAGGCGCAATGAGGTAGCTGACTGTGTGAGTAAGATTAGCGACCCTAGTGGCCGACACAAACACCGGGCCCATCTAGGAGTGGCACTGCAGTGTCACGCAGGATGTCCCTTCCAAAAAACCCTCCCCAAACAGCACATGACGCAAAGAAAAAAAGAGGCGCAATGAGGTAGCTGTGTGAGTAAGATTAGCGATCCTAGTGGCCGACACAAACACCGGGCCCATCTAGGAGTGGCACTGCAGTGTCACGCAGGATGTCCCTTCCAAAAAACCCTCCCCAAACAGCACATGACGCAAAGAAAAAAAGAGGCGCAATGAGGTAGCTGACTGTGTGAGTAAGATTAGCGACCCTAGTGGCCGACACAAACACCGGGCCCATTTAGGAGTGGCACTGCAGTGTCACGCAGGATGTCCCTTCCAAAAAACCCTCCCCAATCAGCACATGATGCAAAGAAAAAGAAAAGAAAAAAGAGGTGCAAGATGGAATTATCCTTGGGCCCTCCCACCCACCCTTATGTTGTATAAACAAAACAGGACATGCACACTTTAACCAACCCATCATTTCAGTGACAGGGTCTGCCACACGACTGTGACTGATATGACGGGTTGGTTTGGACCCCCCCCAAAAAAGAAGCAATTAATCTCTCCTTGCACAAACTGGCTCTACAGAGGCAAGATGTCCACCTCATCTTCACCCTCCGATATATCACCGTGTACATCCCCCTCCTCACAGATTATCAATTCGTCCCCACTGGAATCCACCATCTCAGCTCCCTGTGTACTTTGTGGAGGCAATTGCTGCTGGTCAATGTCTCCGCGGAGGAATTGATTATAATTCATTTTAATGAACATCATCTTCTCCACATTTTCTGGATGTAACCTCGTACACCGATTGCTGACAAGGTGAGCGGCGGCACTAAACACTCTTTCGGAGTACACACTTGTGGGAGGGCAACTTAGGTAGAATAAAGCCAGTTTGTGCAAGGGCCTCCAAATTGCCTCTTTTTCCTGCCAGTATAAGTACGGACTGTGTGACGTGCCTACTTGGATGCGGTCACTCATATAATCCTCCACCATTCTATCAATGTTGAGAGAATCATATGCAGTGACAGTAGACGACATGTCCGTAATCGTTGTCAGGTCCTTCAGTCCGGACCAGATGTCAGCATCAGCAGTCGCTCCAGACTGCCCTGCATCACCGCCAGCGGGTGGGCTCGGAATTCTGAGCCTTTTCCTCGCACCCCCAGTTGCGGGAGAATGTGAAGGAGGAGATGTTGACAGGTCGCGTTCCGCTTGACTTGACAATTTTGTCACCAGCAGGTCTTTCAACCCCAGCAGACCTGTGTCTGCCGGAAAGAGAGATCCAAGGTAGGCTTTAAATCTAGGATCGAGCACGGTGGCCAAAATGTAGTGCTCTGATTTCAACAGATTGACCACCCGTGAATCCTTGTTAAGCGAATTAAGGGCTGCATCCACAAGTCCCACATGCCTAGCGGAATCGCTCCCTTTTAGCTCCTTCTTCAATGCCTCCAGCTTCTTCTGCAAAAGCCTGATGAGGGGAATGACCTGACTCAGGCTGGCAGTGTCTGAACTGACTTCAGTGTGGCAAGTTCAAAGGGCATCAGAACCTTGCACACCGTTGAAATCATTCTCCACTGCACTTGAGACAGGTGCATTCCATCTCCTATATCGTGCTCAATTGTATAGGCTTGAATGGCCTTTTGCTGCTCCTCCAACCTCTGAAGCATATAGAGGGTTGAATTCCACCTCGTTACCACTTCTTGCTTCAGATGATGGCAGGGCAGGTTCAGTAGTTTTTGGTGGTGCTCCAGTCTTCTGTACGTGGTGCCTGTACGCCGAAAGTGTCCCGCAATTTTTCTGGCCACCGACAGCATCTCTTGCACGCCCCTGTCGTTTTTTAAAAAATTCTGCACCACCAAATTCAAGGTATTTGCAAAACATGGGACGTGCTGGAATTTGCCCATATTTAATGCACACACAATATTGCTGGCGTTGTCCGAAGCCACAAATCCACAGGAGAGTCCAATTGGGGTAAGCCATTCCGCGATGATCTTCCTCAGTTGCCGTAAGAGGTTTTCAGCTGTGTGCGTATTCTGGAAAGCGGTGATACAAAGCGTAGCCTGCCTAGGAAAGAGTTGGCGTTTGCGAGATGCTGCTACTGGTGCCGCCGCTGCTGTTCTTGCGGCGGGAGTCCATACATCTACCCAGTGGGCTGTCACAGTCATATAGTCCTGACCCTGCCCTGCTCCACTTGTCCACATGTCCGTGGTTAAGTGGACATTGGGTACAACTGCATTTTTTAGGAGACTGGTGAGTCTTTTTCTGACGTCCGTGTACATTCTCGGTATCGCCTGCCTAGAGAAGTGGAACCTAGATGGTATTTGGTAACGGGGGCACACTGCCTCAATAAATTGTCTAGTTCCCTGTGAACTAACGGCGGATACCGGACGCACGTCTAACACCAACATAGTTGTCAAGGACTCAGTTATCCGCTTTGCAGTAGGATGACTGCTGTGATATTTCATCTTCCTCGCAAAGGACTGTTGAACAGTCAATTGCTTACTGGAAGTAGTACAAGTGGGCTTACGACTTCCCCTCTGGGATGACCATCGACTCCCAGCGGCAACAACAGCAGCGCCAGCAGCAGTAGGCGTTACACGCAAGGATGCATCGGAGGAATCCCAGGCAGGAGAGGACTCGTCAGACTTGCCAGTGACATGGCCTGCAGGACTATTGGCATTCCTGGGGAAGGAGGAAATTGACACTGAGGGAGTTGGTGGGGTGGTTTGCGTGAGCTTGGTTACAAGAGGAAGGGATTTACTGGTCAGTGGACTGCTTCCGCTGTCACCCAAAGTTTTTGAACTTGTCACTGACTTATTATGAATGCGCTGCAGGTGAAGTATAAGGGAGGATGTTCCGAGGTGGTTAACGTCCTTACCCCTACTTATTACAGCTTGACAAAGGGAACACACGGCTTGACACCTGTTGTCCGCATTTCTGGTGAAATACCTCCACACCGAAGAGCTGATTTTTTTGGTATTTTCACCTGGCATGTCAACGGCCATATTCCTCCCACGGACAACAGGTGTCTCCCCGGGTGCCTGACTTAAACAAACCACCTCACCATCAGAATCCTCCTGGTCAATTTCCTCCCCAGCGCCAGCAACACCCATATCCTCCTCATCCTGGTGTACTTCAACACTGACATCTTCAATCTGACTATCAGGAACTGGACTGTGGGTGCTCCTTCCAGCACTTGCAGGGGGCATGCAAATGGTGGAAGGCGCATGCTCTTCACGTCCAGTGTTGGGAAGGTCAGGCATCGCAACCGACACAATTGGACTCTCCTTGTGGATTTGGGATTTCAAAGAACGCACAGTTCTTTGCGGTGCTTTTGCCAGCTTGAGTCTTTTCAGTTTTCTAGCGAGAGGCTGAGTGCTTCCATCCTCATGTGAAGCTGAACCACTAGCCATGAACATAGGCCAGGGCCTCAGCCGTTCCTTGCCACTCCGTGTGGTAAATGGCATATTGGCAAGTTTACGCTTCTCCTCCGACAATTTTATTTTAGGTTTTGGAGTCCTTTTTTTACTGATATTTGGTGTTTTGGTTTTGACATGCTCTGTACTATGCCATTGGGCATCGGCCTTGGCAGACGACGTTGCTGGCATTTCATCGTCTCGGCCATGACTAGTGGCAGCAGCTTCAGCACGAGGTGGAAGTGGATCTTGATCTTTCCCTAATTTTGGAACCTCAACATTTTTGTTCTCCATATTTTAATAGGCACAACTAAAAGGCACCTCAGGTAAACAATGCAGATGGATGGATTGGATACTAGTATACAATTATGGACGGGCTGCCGAGTGCCGACACAGAGGTAGCCACAGCCGTGAACTACCGCACTGTACTGTGTCTGCTGCTAATATATAGACTGGTTGATAAAGAGATAGTATACTCGTAACTAGTATGTATGTATAAAGAAAGAAAAAAAAAACACGGTTAGGTCACTGGTATATACAATTATGGACGGGCTGCCGAGTGCCGACACAGAGGTAGCCACAGCCGTGAACTACCGCACTGTACTGTGTCTGCTGCTAATATATAGACTGGTTGATAAAGAGATAGTATACTCGTAACTAGTATGTATGTATAAAGAAAGAAAAAAAAACCACGGTTAGGTCACTGGTATATACAATTATGGACGGGCTGCCGAGTGCCGACACAGAGGTAGCCACAGCCGTGAACTACCGCACTGTACTGTGTCTGCTGCTAATATATAGACTGGTTGATAAAGAGATAGTATACTCGTAACTAGTATGTATGTATAAAGAAAGAAAAAAAAACCACGGTTAGGTCACTGGTATATACAATTATGGACGGGCTGCGGAGTGCCGACACAGAGGTAGCCACAGCCGTGAACTACCGCACTGTACTGTGTCTGCTGCTAATATATAGACTGGTTGATAAAGAGATAGTATACTCGTAACTAGTATGTATGTATAAAGAAAGAAAAAAAAACCACGGTTAGGTCACTGGTATATACAATTATGGACGGGCTGCCGAGTGCCGACACAGAGGTAGCCACAGCCGTGAACTACCGCACTGTACACTGGTTGATAAAGAGATAGTAGTATACTCGTAACAACTAGTATGACGACGGTATAAAGAATGAAAAAAAAACCACGGTTAGGTGGTATATAATACAATTATGGTTGGACGGACTGCCTGCCGAGTGCCGACACAGAGGTAGCCACAGCCATGAACTACCGCACTGTACACTGGTTGATAAAGAGATAGTAGTATACTCGTAACAACTAGTATGACGACGGTATAAAGAATGAAAAAAAAACCACGGTTAGGTGGTATATAATACAATTATGGTTGGACGGACTGCCTGCCGAGTGCCGACACAGAGGTAGCCACAGCCGTGAACTACCGCACTGTACACTGGTTGATAAAGAGATAGTAGTATACTCGTAACAACTAGTATGACGACGGTATAAAGAACGAAAAAAAAACCACGGTTAGGTGGTATATATTATAATACAATTATGGATGGACGGACTGCCTGCCGAGTTCCGACACAGAGGTAGCCACAGCCGTGAACTACCGCACTGTACACTGGTTGATAAAGAGATAGTAGTATACTCGTAACAACTAGTATGACGACGGTATAAAGAACGAAAAAAAAACCACGGTTAGGTGGTATATATTATAATACAATTATGGATGGACGGACTGCCTGCCGAGTTCCGACACAGAGGTAGCCACAGCCGTGAACTACCGCACTGTACACTGGTTGATAAAGAGATAGTAGTATACTCGTAACAACTAGTATGACTATGACGACGGTATAAAGAAAGAAAAAAAAAACCACGGTTAGGTGGTATATAATACAATTATGGATGGACGGACTGCCTGCCGAGTGCCGACACAGAGGTAGCCACAGCCGTGAACTACCGCACTGTACTGTGTCTGCTGCTAATATAGACTGGTTGATAAAGAGATAGTATACAATACTACTAATATACTGGTGGTCAGGCACTGGTCACCACTAGTCACACTGGCAGTGGCACTCCTGCAGCAAAAGTGTGCACTGTTTAATTTTAATATAATATTATTTATCATGTACTCCTGGCTCCTGCTATAACAACCTGCAGTGCTCCCCAGTCTCCCCCACAATTATAAGCTTTATATACAATACATTGATGTGCAGCACACTGGGCTGAGCAGTGCACACAGACTGAGTCACTGTGTGACTGTGTATCGTTTTTTTCAGGCAGAGAACGGATATATTAAATAAAACAAACAACTGCACTGTCTCTGGTGGTCACTGGTCACTGTGGTCGTCAGTCACTAAACTCTGTCTGCACTCTGCACTCTCTTCTAATCTACAGTATCACAGCAATCTCTCTCTCTCTCTCTCTTCTAAATCTAATCTAAATGGAGAGGACGCCAGCCACGTCCTCTCCCTATCAATCTCAATGCACGTGTGAAAATGGCGGCGACGCGCGGCTCCTTATATAGAATCCGAGTCTCGCGAGAATCCGACAGCGTCATGATGACGTTCGGGCGCGCTCGGGTTAACCGAGCAAGGCGGGAAGATCCGAGTCGCTCGGACCCGTGAAAAAAAAAGTGAAGTTCGTGCGGGTTCGGATTCAAAGAAACCGAACCCGCTCATCTCTAATATATATCACTACTGCAGGACAGGTATATATTATATAATGACGGACCTGCTGGACACTGTCAGCAGAATGCGTTTATAGAATAAAAACACCACACGACGAGTGTTTAACTTTTTCAGGCAGACAATCACAATATACTGGTGGTCACTGGTCAGTCACACTGGCAGAGGCACTCTGGCAGCAAAAGTGTGCACTGTTAAATATATGTACTCCTGCTATAACTGCTCCCCAGTATCCCCCCACAATTAAGCTGTGTGAGCAGTGAGCACTCAGCACAGTCAGATATACATAGATGATGCAGCACACTGAGGCTGAGCACAGATATGGTATACTGTGTCACTGTGTATCGTTTTTTTTTCAGGCAGAGAACGGATTATATTAAATAATAATAAAACTGCACTGGTGGTCACTGGTCAGTCACTAGTAAACTCTGCACTCTCTGAGTACTCCTAAGCTCCAGTAAATCAAGTGTCTCACTCTCACTATCTATTTCTATTCTAAACGGAGAGGACGCCAGCCAAGTCCTCTCCCTATCAATCTCAATGCACGTGTGAAAATGGCGGCGACGCACGGCTCCTTATATAGAATCTGAGTCTCGCAATAGAATACGAGCCTCGCGAGAATCCGACAGCGGAATGATGACGTTCGGGCGCGCTCGGGTTAGCCGAGCAAGGCGGGAAGATCCGAGTCTTCCTCGGACCCGTGTAAAAAGCGTGAAGTTCGGGGGGGTTCGGTTTCCGAGAAACCGAACCCGCTCATCACTAGTAGAAACAAGAAACAGAAATTAAGGAATGCATGTGAGTTCAATATATATTAAGAAAAAGGAACTGTATTAAGGTAAAACTATACACACCTATAAATAAGGAAAAATATATAATATACCATTTATAAACAAAAGTAAATATAAAATATGATAATATATAGATAAAATCTTATAAAACAATAAATTGTGTACAAAGTAAACAGTAAAAATCCATATGATGTGATCTTAGATATTTTTTATGATATATGCAACGTTCGATCTCTGGGAAAATGGCGCGGCACCATTTTCCCTGAGATTTCTCTACTGTGCATGCGCAAAACTCAGTGAAAATGGCAGCTGAGCCATTTCCACTGTGTTTTCACAGCGCTGTGGACTCCAGAGGGGTGAGTATTTTAAAAATGGGTGCAGCGTGTGCGGTGGGGTCCCCCTCTGGACTCACTGCACCCATTATAGAAACGCCAGTGCATACAGTCTCATAGTACTATCATGAGAGTAAACTCAAATGGAAAAACAGCAATACCCAGATGTCAGTCTCTACTTAAAAAAAGTAACCCTTATTAGTGAAGTTCTTATTTGGATGAAAAGTACCTTTGTAGTAGTCTTTGTAAATGGTCCACTAGTAAACCCCTGCGCAAAGGTGGCACCAGTCTGCAACTTGTGGAAATAGATGAGTAGAAGGCAGCAGGCAAAAGGCAGAGGTGTGTTGGGGATAATTTGTTACTTTGCTTTAATTTTATTGGGCCACAAATTCTGTAATGGTATCCTGAAATTACATGTAGTTTAATATAGTACAACACCTAAGAAAGGATGCAGAGAATTATTTAAGTTATTTATGAATTTATTTATTTTTTTATATTTTTTTCTAATTTAGCTCCTTGTTTAACTTTTTTGGGACTAATTATTTTCAGTATTAGTGACAAAGTAGTAATTTTCATGTTATATATCCATGTGTTGAGGTATGAATGAGAATGACAGTGTTGAGATAGCCAACCAGTAAAATATTATAAATTTAGCAGTGTATATTTTCTAAATATAATCCTAATAAATCAAAACTCTTAAAATGACTCTGAAAATTTCAACTAGTACTGTAAATGGTGACAATTCAGGGTACCTCTCTCATAGATGCAGCTTTAAAGGCCGATCAGTACAGTTTTGTTTTAAGATCCTCTTGCAGCTTTAGTCACAATCAACTCACATGAACTCACAATTTATATATGGAAAACTAACCTGATACTCTATATACAGTATGGAGAGATGTATTGCCCCTGCAGTGACATATTTTACTAGATGGTATTATCACCTAGTATGAGAGGGGTTTAATGACCAAATCCCATTATACCTGGGCCATTAAAGGGAAAAAGTTACCACTTTAATACCCTGGTTATGCCATTACCAAAAACACAAATTTGTCAGTAAGATATCAAGGGTTATTAATGGTAGTTTAAGTTGTGTTTTCAAACCAATTTGATCCAATGCAGATCAATGGGTTCAAGGACAAAACTACAGTAGTTACTAAGATTCTTGACCTTCTAAACAGAGCTTGTCATTGATACCCTTTGCTTTGTAAAACAGGGTCAAATTGAGCCGGACCGGTGCAGAACTGCATTCCGTCAGTTCCAATTGGAGATGGAATACAGTTCCGCCTCCTCCGGCTCACCTAACCAAGAAAGTGAGGCTGGAGCTGCTTGGGGATGCCAAGCACCCACTGAGTTTGTCTTACCAGTGGGTGCCAGCTCCTTCCCTTCAGCAACAGCCAGAGCTCACTCCTGAGCTCCAGCTTCCGGCTGTGTGCAGCTGTGTGTGGCACTGTGGGTGAGACGTCATGACATCTCTTCCATAGCTACGAGGAGTGGGTGCCAGGTGGAGGGCAGCAGTGGTCTGGAAGCAGGAACAGGGCTGTTGAGTATTGTGTGTGGGTTTTTTTGTGTGTGTGTGTGTGTGAAGTGGTGCTACTAGGGGCAACTTTGATAGGGGGCATCTGTACTGCGGCAGCTCTACTAGGGGGCATATGTACTGGGGGCAGCTCTACTAGGGGTCATCTGTATGTGGGGCAGCTCTACTAGGGGGCATCTGTACTGGGGCAGCTCTACTAGGGGGCATTTGTACTGGGGGCATCTGTACTGGCAGTGGGGCAACTCTACAGGGGGCATCTGTACTGGAGGCATAATTACATGGGGCATCTGTACTGGGGCCATAACTACAGGGGGCATCTGTACTAGGGGGATGTCTACAGGGGGTGTCTGTACTGGGGTCAGCTCTACTGAGGGCATCTGTACTTAGAGCATAACTACAGGGGGCATCTCTACAGGAGACAGCTATACAGGGGGCAGCTCTACAGTGGGCCCCTGTACTGGGGGGCATAACTACAGGTGGCATCTGTACTGGGGGCAGATCTACTAGGGGGCATAAGTACTGGGGGCAGATCTACTAGGAAGCAGCTCTACTAGGGGGCATCTGTACTGGGGGCATCTGTGCTGGCAGTGGGGCATCTCTACAGGGGGCATATGTACTGGGGCAGCTCTATTAGGGGGCATCTGTACTGGGGGAATAACTACAGGGGCATCTGTACTGGGGGCATATCTACAGGGGGTGTCTGTACTGGGGGCAGTTCTTCTGGGGGCATCTGTAGTGGGGGCATAACTACAGCGGGCATCTGTACTGGTGGCATCTCTACAGGAGGCTGCTCTACAGGGGGCAGCTCTACTGGGGTCATAACTACAGGGGGCATCAGTACTGGAGGCATAACTACAGGAGGATCTGTACTGGGGGCATAACTACAAGGAGCATCTGTACTGGGGGCATATCTACAGGGGGTGTCTGTACTGGGGGCAGCTCTACTGGGGGCATCTGTACTGGGGGCATCTGTACTGGGGGCATAACTACAGGGGTGCATGTGTACTGTGTGCATAACTACAGGGGGCATCTGTCCTGGGGCATCTCTACAGGGGCACCTCTACTGGGGTCATCTGTATTGGGGGCATAACTACAGGTGGCATCTGTACTGGGGTTATAACCACAGGGGCATCTGTACTGGGGGCATATAAACAGGAGGCATCTGTATTGGGGCAGCTCTACTGGGGTCATTACTACAAGGGGCATTTCTACGTGGGGCATCTGCACTGGCGGCATTTCTACCAGGGGCCACTGTACTGGGGGCATCTCTACAGGTGGCATCACTACAGTAATCATCTCTACAGGGAGCATAACTACAGGGGGCAATACTACATGGGGCATTACCACTGGGGGCCATATGTTCTATGGCCTCTACATAAGGGGCACTACAACTGTGGGCACTACCACTACAGTGGGCATTGCATAACGGGCATTACTACTGAGGGCATTGTATAACGGTTGCTACTTCTGTGGTCATTATGTGTATTTGGGGTGCTACTGCTGTGGGCTTTGTGTATAAGGGGCACTAATGTGTGTCATAACATAAAATTGTGCTACTGTGTGCCATGATCTGAATTGAGGATACTATTGGTTGACCACGCCATTTTCTTTTTTGAGACCACATCCCTTTTTTGCTATGCGCGCCGATGGCATGCGCAATAACTTTAGAACTGTGGAGCTTGGGTGGGGGGGTGAGTTTCACCACCTCTCCAGGACCACATTAAGCAGTGGAAACCCAATTCAAATCTCCCATAATCCCTCCTAAAAATTATTGGTTATCCTCCCCTAGATTAAAACCAGCACTCTGGTTCTGTAATGGGAATATTTACTAAAGGTTGATTTTAATCGATTTTCAGAAATTTCAGAATGATTAAAATCGATTTTAATCTATGTTGGGCTTCCAGTGATAAGGTTATTAATAATACTTTAATATTATAAATAATATTTTATTTCTTTTGGCACACTACAGGTCCTGTCATGCCCAATTTTAATGACTGCTAGTAAATGTTGGCCCTTGGAAAACCCCAACATCTACGGGTTAGCATCTGCAGTGCAGCTATAAAAAGAAACTACATAACGAATCACAGTACACACGCACAAAATTGCAAAGTTTTTTTTTTAAAATAAAAGACACTCCCACAGTGCCCTTTTTTCCAATTTATTATTCACTTTGATCCTCTGAGATGGTTCCCTTCTTTCTAGATAACAAGCACATGCAGGTTTAAAAAAAATCATCAAGAACACTTTGAGAGTGCAGAATTTGTCCCTAATGGACCCCATTGTAAATTATACTTTAGAACTGCTTAATACCATATAAAAGAACAGGAGCGCTCTGACTGGTCAGAGCATATGAACAACTGGTTCTAACATTAGGGGGAATTCACCCTTTTTTTATTTATGTTTATTTTAATTAAAAATATATGATATGTAAAGTTGCAGATCTCTATGTGAGTGGCCACATACTGTAGTTCAAATACTAACTTACTGTGTACCTTCTGTTGAAACCTTGCTTTTGGAACAGAGAAACATACTGTATTAAAGAGCTTAACTAATCACTGGGAACCACTTAATACATTCATTACCTATTAACCCTGCACAGAGCTTTCCACAGCCTTTTATAATCAGCAAACCAAGCAAATTACATCTTTTGAAATAGTGAAAAACTGCTTTTTTTCTTAATGAAAGCTAAAGGCAGAGATACTCCCAGGTAACCAGGCACCTACTGTAATTAAGATTTCTATATCAAAGGTCCTCTTAGTAGACTGACTTTTATGCCTGTTGCCTGTCTGCATTGACTATATAGTGCCCAGGCACATTGGAAGTACTTAAATCACTGGAAATAACATAAATTGTAAACTACTGTATATGCATACCTCCCAACTGGCCAATTTTCATGTTTTTTTTGGACTGTCCCACCCGTGGGCTGCAGTGTCCCGCGGTGGGGGGGGGGGGGGGGGGCAGATTGAAGGCTCCTGTCCCTGCTGCTCTGCTTAGCAGAGCAGCAGTGAATAGACACTGCACATCACAGTGTCTATTCATGAGTTATGGAGGGAGAGGGGGCATGCCAGCAGCTCACAGAGCGTTGGGCACGCCCCCTCAGTGACGGAGAAGGAAGGCTTTGCTTACAATCGTGGCATCACCATGAAGCCACACTCCCTTTTTTTCCAGGGCCATGCCCTTTTTTTGGGAGTGTGCCCGACTTCGCTGCGTGTGTGTCCCGCTTCTTTAGGTAAGAATGTTGGGAGGTATGGTCTTTCTTATGATATATCCATTTTCCAAAGGAATTGCGCTGTTTTTTTTTTTTATTATTTATTAGGTTTTTTCCACAAAAGACATAGAAAAACAATGCATTGCAGTACAATACAAAGTGCAGATGTAATATATGCCTGGTACAGGTAGGCAACAGAGGGTAAGACTAAGCATTGAAAACCACCACTGACGCCGTGGGTAAATTTAAACAGCGTGGGAAACCGTGTCAATGCAGCTTCACACCAACAGTAGTACATATTGTCAAAAGTCCAGACCCAAAGTGCAATATACAGTATAAAATCTGCACACTAATACATACTAACGGAATTAATAGTACAGCAACAGAGAAAGAAAAAGAGCAGAACTCCAGAGACATGGATATGAATTAATAGGGAGGAGGAGGGGGGGGGGGGGTTGCAGATGCTAAAACCTGTGAAGCACGGCACACACATAAGTAGTGAAGGGACCATCCCGCTCCGTGCCAATGGAAAGGGAACGAGTGTCATCTATGGGCCAGAAGGGGATTATCACCAATAGAAATACATAATTTGCGATAAGAATCCCAACTAAGGGAGTCAAATATTTTTAGAACGTGGAGTTGTTGGGGAGATGGCAGAAAGTCAATATACGGTCCCCACTTCTTGTAGAAACGCAGAGCATTACGGTAAAGGTCTGGGAGAGTAGATTGATGCTCAAAATATAACGTAGTAGTAAGAAGGGACTTGAGGTTAGCAAGAGAGGGAGAAGTTCTATATATCCAATCATTTAAAATTTATTTCTTTCCCAAAGTCAGCAAAACATACAGAAACGGGACATAATGAGCTTGAGAGGGGGGTAAACACCAGGCTGTAGTGTTAAGGCCAAGGAGCGCTGCTGGGTCCAGAGGGAGCACAATCTGGAAAGTAGATCTTATATACCACAGTATCTTATTCCAGAACCTTTTAATCTTTGGACAGTGCCAGAAATTGTGCATAAAAAGGGCATTCGGTGCTTTACACTTGAGACAGTGTCCAGAGTCTGCAGAGACCATATATTTATGCTGTCCTGGGGCAATATAAGCCGGATGTAAGAATTTAAAGTGGATTTCCTGAAGCTGAGCAGAATGCAGGGCTTTCAGGATAGAGGGGAGGGGGTAAAGGAAGCAGTTCACCTCCGGATCCCAGGACCACTCACTTGACCATTTAGATAACATAGGGCGCCAGAGAACATCAGGCTTGCTAGTGAACAAATCCTGGTACAACCAGCTGACTTATTATGAAAGAGTCAGTAACGTGACCAATAAGGGGGACAGAGGGTCCATCCTCCGCTCGTGCACAGGAGGGATGGGGAGAGATTGTACAAAATGACGAACTTGGAGAAACATAAAGAAATCAGAGGAGGGCACACCGTGTCTCTCGGCTAATTCCGCAAATGACAGCACAAGTCCACCCGGGTCAAATACGTCACGAATAAGGGCAATGCCCCTAGACTTCCACGCAAGGAATTTTGTATTGTCAAAAGGTGGAGTGAAACAGGGGTTTCCGCAAAAAGGAATAAAAGGGGAATATTCTGGGTTTCGGTGTTGAGCTTTGTCTATGGCTCCCCAAGAGCGGTAAGTATCCCAAAAAAAGAATATTAGAACGCGCCAGAGATGGGAGGAGGGGTTTTGGGGTGTGTAGCAGCGCTCTGAGATCATAGGGATACACAAGATCTTGCTCTACATCATAATTAACATTTGAGGAGGTGCCAAATAGCCAATCCGAGATATACCTAAAATTCACAGCCCGGAAGAATGCCAAGAGGTCAGGGAAAGCCAGCCCACGCGGGGAAGCTTAATCTTAGGAAGGGAGATCCGAGATCTCTTATGGTTCCAAAGGAATTTAGAAAACAGTTTATCATATAACAATAAATCTTTGCTAGGGGGCTGGATAGGGATCATCTGGAGGAGATAAGAGATTTTAGGGAACACAATGCTCTTCAGGATGGCTACTCTCCCTAATAGAGAGACAGGTAGAGAGGACCAGGTTGATAGCAACTGTGACACCCTGTTGAAAACCTCTGTATAGTTGGCCGAATATAAATCTGAGATATTTACTGGAAAATATATGCCCAAATATTTAAGTTTCATAGTATTCATCTGGAATTGAGTAAGGACAGGTGAGGAGGTGCGCGTACAAGCAGCCGGAGTGAGTGGGAAGAGTTCAGACTTGGAAGCATTAACACGATACCCTGCAAAGGTACCAAACTCAGTAATGACTTGCATAATTGGTGGGATAGAGGTCTCAGGATTTGAAATAAAGAGGAGCATATCATCCGCGAATAAACTCATACGAAGCTCATGGTCACGGACCAGAACTCCAGAGTATCCGGGAAGGTGGCGCAACTTAATAGCCAAGGGCTCTATGGTGATGGCAAATAAGAGTGGGGAGGTATGCAGGTGATCCCAAGTAACAAGGTCAAATGCCTTCTCCGCATCCAATGAAAGGACGTTTTGGGGGTCTGGGTCTCCGCTGGAGTGCAACCAGCTAGCCGCTGCAAGAACTTTACGGATATTATTAGTGGAATGCCTACCCGAGATGAAACCGGTTTGATCCGGATGAATAATTGAGGGAAGCACTCCCTTTAATCTGTCAGCAATAATTTTTGTAAAAAGTTTATAGTCAACATTGAGGAGATAAATGGGGCAGTAGGAGCCGGGGAGATGGGGATCCCTCCCGGGCTCAGGAAGAAGACGGACCAGAGCATCATTAAAGTATAAAGGGAGGGAGTGAGAGGTTAGAATTGCATTAAACACCAGAACCAAAATATCCAGCAGTTTAGGCTGGAGCATTTTATAGAATTCGCCAGAGAACCCATCAGGTCCAGGGGCTTTTAAGGGTTTTAAATGTTTGATAGCAGCCTCCACTTCCCGAGCAGTAATTGGGGAGCAGAAGCCCTCAGCAACCGAATGCGGGATTTGGGGTAGGGAGACAGAATGCCAGAAATAAGTTTTAGTGGGGACATCAACAGGGGAATGGGCATAAATGTCCGTGTAAAATTCTGAGAGGAGTTGTGCAATGTCTACAGACTTAGTAGCCAATGAGCCATCACCGCCTTTAAGCGACTGGATCACCGAGGAAGGCACAGATCCCCGCAGAAGATTAGAGAGGAGATGGCCTGTTTTATTGCCAAATCTGTAAAAACTGTGGTTTTTGTGAAAGGCATGACGATCTCCCATTAGTGCTAATACAGTGTTAAATTGGGATTTACATTCAAAGTATGTTTTCTTTGAGGCAGAAGAGGGAGACTGTTTAAATTGTTGGTAAGCATCCGTTAAGCATCGTTGAGATGTTTTAAATTCAGAAAGAAACTGTTTCTTTCTTGAGGAAACATATTCCACAAGCCTACCCCGGAGAACTGCCTTGGAGGTCTGCCAAAACAGTAAAGGATCAGTCTCAAAAGTGCTTGCATTATCCAGTCTGAACTCCTCCCAAAATGCCTCCAACCTATTCCGAAACTGCAATGAGGTGGTGAAGGAAGTCGGGAAACGCCAACACTTAAAAGAGCCGCGATCTAGCGAAGTAGTTAAGCAAACCCAGACTAAGGCATGTTCAGAAAGGGATATCGTTTCCATCTGAGCCTCACTACTTTGAGGGATCAGAGAATCCGACAGCAATAAAAAATCAATTCTGGACAAGGTGCCATGGGCAGCCGAGAGACACGAGTACTCCCTATTAGTAGGGTGAAGGAATCTCCAAGCATCAGTCAGATGTAATTGCTGAGCAAAGAAGGGGACACCTAGGGCAGGGGGAGGGCGTGCACGAGCGAAGGAATTCGAGTCCATATAAGCGGAGACCACAAAATTGAAGTCTCCGCCCACAATCATTGGGAGAGACATAAATGGGCACAATTTAGTAATAAGACTCTTGAAAAATACCTTCGAATAAGAATTTGGGGCATAAACAGTACATAAAACATATTTAGTGCTAAAATCTCAAGAATAAGGAATCTACCAGCAGGATCACACAAAGAGGTGAGAACCTCTATATGCAGGTTGCGTTTAGCAAGGATAAGTACACCCCTCGCCTTGGAGGAGTAAGGAGCATCAGAAAGCACCTGCCAACGAGGACACACAGTTTTTGGGCCTCCGGGGAAAGAAGGTGCGTTTCCTGCAAAAACATTAGATCCATATGCATTTTATTTAAATAAAGCAGTATTTTCTTCCATTTGATGGGAGAGTGAATACCCCCCACGTTCCACGTACCCACTTTAATGGCAGACATAAGACATATGACTGGGGGCAATCACAAATGAAAACATCCTACAATCCCACAGGTGATGGAGAGGACAGAGAGACACAAGAGGGAGGGAGGGAAGGGGTAGACAAAAAGGCAATATAGACATAGAAACGAGAAAAAGAAACAAGACCCACCGGGGGTCCCGCAATAACAATGAGAATGTGACTTCACGGTAAGTCAACTGGGGCAGTAACCGTATACAGAGAGGAGGACATTGCTCCTAGCCAATACCACTATATCGAGCAGCATAGGGGGGGGGGGGAGGAGGGGATGAGAGGAGAAGGGATGGGGAGATGGGGGCATGGAGGTGAGGGCCAAGATAATATCAAACAGGTGGAGGTTGAACACAAAACAGGTAGCATGGACATATAACTTCACAAGAACAAACATGTATACAGGGGAACGCATAACAGAGAATGCACTTATGTTACTCCAGAGGTACATATACATCACCTATAGGACCAGCGTGGATGTGGTGAACAAGTCCAAATAGACCAACAGAGGATCACATAGTCCACAAGTTTGGGGAAAGAAAATTATGTGGCAACAGAGCAACAAGGGGAGAGGAGAGTTAAGGATCAGATTCAGGAGAGCACAGCTATTTCAGCGATGGGTCAGAGGTGGCGGCTTCCGAAAGATAAGCAGCAGCATCCTCCGGGGTATGAAAGTCCTTAAAGGATGTGCCGTCAAAGATCCCCAGGCGCGCAGGGTAGAGCAGTGTGAATTTTCGGCCCTCCTGGACCAATTTAGAGCATACAGGTGAGAATGCCTTGCGGAGTCTGGTGAGCTCCGGAGAAAAATCCTGGAAGAGTAACAATTTGGCATCTTCCCAAACAAGATCCCGTACACGACAGGAAGCCGACCAGAGAGCCTCTTTATGGAGAAAGTTGAGACACCGTAACAGCACAGCACGCGGTCGTGATGAAGTGGAGGAGGGGCGGGTGGGGCCCGTTCTATGTACACGTTCCACCACTAGGTCCGAGCAGACATCTGGTATTCCAAGAAGATCAGGAAGGGTATGTCGGAGGAAATTGATAAAGAGCCTGTCCCTTAACCGACTCTGGAAGCCCGATAAGCCGAAGGTTATTGTGGCAAACTATTTTCCAGGTCGTCGAGCTTTGACCATACCAGGTTTTCAGATTTCTGCAGTTTAGCAGAGATATCAGAAAGTTCGGCGATTTGTTGGAAATTCTCACCAGCAGTATGTTCCACTTGTAAAACACATTTAGACAGCTGTTTGTATTGGCTTTTGATATCCAGGACAGCCTGCTGTAATGCAGCAGCATGCAATTGTGTTTGTTCCTGGAATAAAAGCTGGACAGTTTCTTTTACTGCCCTCACAATATCAGCATAGGATAACGGGTGCCCAGGTACATCTAAGGGCGACGGGGTCCCCGCAGCCGTGGACCCCACCAGGGCAGGAGAGCTGGAGTGAGGAAGGGCTGCAGGAGCAGCGGGTGCAGCCACGGAGCGGGCTCCGGCGTCTATGGAGGCCGCAGCGGCCATTTTAGAAGCTGAGCCGCGGACCTCATACCTTGCGCGGGAGTTCTCTTCCTGCATCACGGGGGCCAGAAAACGGTCCATACAGGGTGGCCGGAGCTGCAAGGGGTGAGCGGGTATGGCATGCCGCTCAGTGGACGCCCAGAACGGGCGGTATGGGGTTGTTTGTGGTGGCAGGCACCGGAGCTACACGAGCTACGTGTCACTCCATGCAACGCCGGAACCGGAACCAGGAATTGCGCTGTTAAGGCTCTAACTGGGAATACTCAGTACATGGGGGGTAATTCCAAGTTGATCGCAGCAGGACAAAACCATGTGCACTGCAGGGGAGGCAGATATGACATATGCAGAGAGAGTTAGATTTGGGTGGGGTGTATTCAATCTGCAATCTAATTTGCAGTGTAAAAATAAACCAGCCAGTATTTACCCTGCACAGAAATAAAATAACCCACTTAAATCTAACTCTCTCTGCACATGTTATATCTGCCTCCCCTGCAGTGCACATGGTTTTGCCCAATTGCTATCAAAAATCCTGCTGCGATCAACTTGGAATTACCCCCATGGTGTATTGTTTCATTTATCAACATTGTGCTGATATTCTCATCACATTGTGTTGGTTTAAACCTTCACTGTTGTCCTCAACTACAGAGTGTTTTTGAATTTATGCTGTTAGTTAATAAATCTATTTCTCCTACACTACTTCATGGCAGCCCTTACTCTTGGGAATTGTATCCCATTCCTAAACTTAGACAGGGAATCCTCTCAACACTTTAGGACCACCCACCTTGGGTATATAGCCCTGCTCCTCCCCTTCCTCCATTAGTCTTTTTTCCTGTCTCCTAGCTTGACAGGGGATTATGTGTTTTGTTTTTGAGAACGTTTACCTCTATTCCCAGTAATACGCCTCTGTGTAGCCGTACTGGAAGAGGGTGGCTCCCTGGAGAAGGCAGAGTGTGCTTGGGGCGGTTGTAAGTCCCCGCTGTTCAGCTTAAGGTGTCCGCCCGCTGTATTTGCTGCTGGTCCCTCTCCCTAGTGCCGCTGTCTGAAGCCGTCTCCCCGGGTGCTTTGCCCCGCTAGCCGCAGCGCCTGTATCTCCGGCGAGACCGGAAGTGCGGGTGGCCGGAAGGGCAGCAGGGCGAAGGGGAAGTGCGGCTGGCGGGCGGAAGTGCTGTGAGAGACAGCGTGCGGCGGTTGGCGGGCGGAAGTGCTGGGGCGGCCGTCCTGTAGACTGGGACGGTCTGCTCAGTGCCGCTCTCTATGATTCTTTTGGAGCTTAAATAATGGCGCTGCACACTAGGAGTGAGAGTCTCCTATGAGCTGGGCAGGTGTATGCTTACCAGCAGGATGGATAAAGAGCCTTCTCCCCATAAGCCGATGAGTGCCCGGAAGAGGTAAGTCCTCATAGAGGATATGTTCTTTTTTCAGGTTTTGATTTTTTCTGCGTGGTTAGGATTTTAATGTAGTGCTACTGCTGGTTATTTTTTAGTGTGTCTCCTCCTAAGAAGAGGCTATGCAAGAAGAGGCATATGGATATACAGTGTGCAGCATGTGATAAGATCTTTTCTTCTACTGAGAATGTGAAGTTCTGTGAGGACTGTATACAGAGTGACATTCAGCAGGCCGGTCAAACCAGTCAGATTCAGGAATTGAAGGACTGGATGAAGAGGTCTTTTGTTACGAGAGAACAGCTGGCTGATTTGCAGGGAAATAAGAGATCTAGATCCCTGGCTAGTATTGACTCTCAGGACGAGTCAGCCTCTTTGTATGCTGATTATCAGGTTTCCTCTAGTTCTTGGTCAGAAGAGAAGGAGGAAGTTAGAGAGTTTAATTTGGATCTCGTTGACAGTCTCTTAAAGAATATATTTAAGACTATGAACTATAGGCAAAAGGATAAAGGAGATGAAGATAATGATGTTTTGTTTGGAGATAAGTCCAAAAGGAGCAGATATTTTCCGGTTCACAGAGCATTGAAGGATGTAGTGTCTAAGGAGTGGCAAAACATCGATAAGAGACTTGGAAGTATTAAACGAGTGGATCGGATGTTTTCGGTAGAAGATGAGCAATTTCTGGGCTGGTGCACAGTGCCTAAGATTGATGCGGCAGTGGCAGAAATGGTGTCTAAAACTACGATTCTGTTAGAGGACGGAGCTGTCCTTAAGGATGGCATGGATAAGCGTATGGAGAGTGCGCTGAAAAAATTACATATGTCCTCGGCAGTATCCTTAAGATCCGGTGTGGCTGTTGCATCTGTTTCCAGAGCTTTGAGAGTTTGGGGATCAGTGTTGTCCACAGATGTTGTAGAGAAAATCTCAAGGCAATATTTGCAGAGAAGCCTGGGTATTATTATGCTCAAGGGCATAGAGTATCTGTGTGAAGCTTCTTTGGATGTGTTAGATTTCGCAGCGAAATCCATGGCGGCAGGTGTTATGGCTAGAAGAGCTTTGTGGCTTAGATCATGGTCGGCGGACATGCATTCCAAGAACCGGTTGGTGTCATTACCGTATGAGGGTTCCCTATTATTTGGAAATAAGCTTGAGGCTATTATACAAAAGATGTCAGGGGGTAAGTCAGCGAGGCTGCCTCAGGACAAGAGGAATAAATTTCCGTTTCCTTCTTCTAAGCAACAATTTAAGGAAGCGAGAAGTTATAGGCCAGGGAGAGCTTATATGGGAAGGTATTCCTCGGGGACGAATAGGCAGTCCTTTCGCCAGGCCTATAGGAGAGGTGGACGAAGACAATGACTGTCGCAGAGTTCCGGTATCCTTTCCGGTGGGAGCCAGGCTCCAGAAGTTTGCCAGTCTCTGGCAGTATTCAATTCAGGACACTTGGGTACTGGATGTGATATCTCAGGGATACCGGATAGAGTTCTTCGAAGTTCCAAAGAGGGACAAATTTGTGAGTTCAAGAAGCCCAGCTGCGAGTCTGGAACTAAAGGCTCTGGAAGACAGTTTGGAAAAATTGATCCAGGTGAATGCGGTAGAGCCTGCTCCGCCTTCAGAAAGTAAGAGGGGAATTTATTCCAGAATTTTTCTGATAAGAAAGGCGTCGGGAGATTTCAGAACGATACTAGATCTCAGACAGCTCAACAATTATGTAAAGACGATAAAATTTCGTATGGAGACGATGAAATCCATTCTGTCAGGGGTAAGGAAAGAGGATTTCCTAGCGTCCATAGACCTAAAGGATGCTTACTTTCATGTGCCGGTACACACACGGCACAGAAGATACCTGAGGTTTTCTGTCATGGGCAAGCATTTTCAGTTCACATGCCTCCCTTTCGGTCTGAAGTCGTCTCCAAGGATATTTACCAAGGTGCTGTCGGCACTGGTAACCGTAATAAGAGGTCAAAGAATTGCAATTTGGGCATATCTAGACGATCTACTAGTGTGCGGAGAGTCAAAACAGGAAGTAAAGATGGCGTTAGAAGTGACGCTGCAGATCCTACAAGAACATGGCTGGTTAATAAATTGGAAGAAAAGTCAACTAGAACCAAGACAAGAAATTCAGTATCTCGGAGTACAGGTGGATACTGCCAATTATACAATAGGTCTTTCAGAAGAAAGATGCTCGAAGATTCGGAGTCTGGCTTCTTTGCTAAGAGAATGCAACAGTGTGACTCTGCGTCAGGGGATGAGCCTTTTGGGTATGATGGCCTCCTCCATAGACGTGGTCCCGTGGGCGAGATGGCGGATGAGGGGCCTTCAGCTAGAGATACTAGGCTATTGTCGGAGACATTATTCACTGAATCATCGCATAAGGTTAGGCCAAGGGGCAAAACGTTCCCTAGGCTGGTGGATGGAAACAGAACTGGTCGACAGGAAGACGACTTTGTCGGATCGTCACTTCCTCATTCTAACAACAGATGCAAGTGCAGTCGGTTGGGGGGCGCACCTGTTGCAACAGAACTGCCAAGGAAGGTGGAACCACGAGGAGAGAAGATTATCCTCAAACCACAGGGAAATGAGAGCTGTGTGGAAGGCGATGAAATATTTCCAGAAGCAGTTACAGGGGAAACATCTCAGGATATTTTCAGACAATGTAGCAGTGGTAGCCTATCTCAATCGGCAAGGAGGCACCAGAAGTCATGTATTAATGGAAGAGGTATCAAACATACTTCATTGGGCGGAACGTCATCTCGAATCCCTATCAGCACTACATGTTCCCGGAGTAGAAAATTATGTGGCAGATTTCCTCAGCAGACAAGAGGTGTTACCAGGAGAGTGGGAATTGAACGACGCAGTGTTCAATCAGATTGTACAGAGGCTCGGCCAGCCACAGGTGGATCTGATGGCCACACACATCAATACGAAGGTTCCTCTGTTCTTCTCCCGATATCATCTCCCAGGATCAAGCGGGGTGGATGTCTTCTCTCTCCCATGGGGGTTCTGACTAGCATATGTTTTTCCTCCGTTTCCAATGATTGCACATATTCTAAGGAAGATCAGAGAAGAGAGGGCGCAGGTCATAATAGTTCTTCCATATTGGCCGAAGAGAGCGTGGTTTCCTTCAGTACTGAGGATGGCAGCAGGGGAACCTTTGATGTTGCCACTAATAACGGACCTGTTGCATCAGGGTCCATTGCTGCACCCGAATTTGCGACAACTGCATTTGACGGCATGGAAATTGAACGGCAATTATTGAGAGATAAAGGGTTGTCTGAGCAAGTTGTTAATTTGCTGATTCAGTCGAGAAAGAAGGTATCCTCTAAGATCTACTATAGAGTCTGGAAAACTTTAATTTCCTGGTCGGGCTCAAGATTTAACCCACAGAAAGCAGAGACATCGCAGGTCCTTCAATTCTTGTTTGATGGATTTTAGAAGGGACTGGCGGTATCTACCATCAAGGTCCAGATAGCAGCACTGAGTGTCCTATTGGAGAGAAGATTATCTGATGAGAGCTTAGTGGGGAAGTTCTGTCAGGCAATTAAAAGGATAAGACCTCGCTTCAGGTCGGGGGTCGCTCCGTGGGATCTGAATTTAGTTTTAAATTCATTAATGTTGTCTCCGTTTGAGCCATTGCAGGACGTCTCGGTTAAATTTCTAACTTGGAAAGTAGTGTTCCTGGTAGCCATTACATCAGCCAGAAGAGTTGGAGAGCTACAGGCCCTGTGGTCGGAGGAGCCCTACCTTAATTTCCTCCCGGGTAGACTTGTGTTAAGGACTAATCCAGATTTTTTGCCCAAAGTAGGGTCAGATTTCCATTTGAATCAGGACATCGTGTTACCATCATTCTACCCACAGCCGCAGAATGAGGAGGAGAAGAGAATGCATAGTTTGGATCTAATCAGAGCAATTTCAGTGTATCTGGACAGAGTGAAAGAGTTCCGTAAGACGAAACACCTGTTTGTGTTATATTCAGGTGCAAGGAAGGGTGAGAAACCTACGAAACAGACCATCTCCAGATGGATCACAGAACTCCTGGCGTTTATTTACAAACAGAATGGTCAGGAGGTTCCGGAGCAGCTAAAGACACACTCTACCAGGGCCATGGCAGCTTCCTGGGCTAAGAAGGCAAGGCTTTCGGCGAAGGATATATGTGCAGCAGCCACATGGTCTTCTATGCATACATTCTCCAGTCATTATGCGGTGGATGTTATTGAGGCACACTTTGGAAAACGTGTCTTTGATGCAGCGTTGAATTAAACAAATTATAATTTTCAGCATTGACAAGATGTCTGTGGTATTTTTTATTGCCCTCCCTATATTGAGTGTTGGTATATCCCAAGAGTAAGGGCTGCCATGAAGTAGTGTAGGAGAAAAAAGCAAATTATACTTACCGATAATTTCATTTCTCCGAGGTACTTCATGGCAGTCTACAATATACCCTCCCTTAGTAAAGTATAAATATAGCTTGGTCACAGGAGACACTCAAAAGACTAATGGAGGAAGGGGAGGAGCAGGGCTATATACCCAAGGTGGGTGGTCCAAAAGTGTTGATAGGATTCCCTGTCTAAGTTTAGGAATGGGATACAATTCCCAAGAGTAAGGGCTGCCATGAAGTACCTCGGAGAAATGAAATTATCGGTAAGTATAATTTGCTTTTTTTACATTACACAATGGCTTTATACTTTATTAACTGTCATATATTTGCTAATTTTTATAGCACTGAAATCAATTGTCTTATTATAATAGCTCAAAAAGCCTGCTGTATGAGCTACTGTATCTCGTTTGTTAGAAGCAACTATTACCTGAAACCCTCCCCCTCTTATCATTTGGTGGTGTTTTTCCAGATCTCTAAAATTCTGCTTGATATATCTGGAACTTTACAATAATGGCATGCAGCAATTAGGTGGGCAATGTGTTTTGTGGTGTCTTCCAACCTAGGGGTTTTGTGGAATATTTAACGTCAGTTTGGTCTTAGTAAAGCATCAGTTTGCAAAACCACTGGCAGTTTTGCATAGCCCTACTTGGTAAATTTACTTTCAAGTGTATTTCAGCACTGGACATGTAGTCACTGTCTCTCATAGAGACTCTAGCGCTGCTCTGACCAGACTGAGTCTGGGTCACCTTATGACAGGTACAGGACTTTTCTTGTTGTTGTTCAGCCTACCAAGTCTAGAACTAAGAACCTGGCTATGTTACCAAATATTTATTTAATTATAGATATTTATTAAACTCACTAACATTTCCCCAAGATTAGGCACAATGGGCATGTCATAAACCCTGCATGGAAGCATTAGCCTATACACAACAAATGACTAAAGAGAGCACACCCAACTAAGGAATAATAACAAATCAATTTAACATCAATTATTATCAATTATACAGTAACAGCATAAACAATGGGACATATGGAGAATTTCAAACCGACAATAACAAGAGTTAACAGCCAGCAATTACTAAAGTAACCTCATAAACACATCCTTTACTATAGGGCAGAAGATACACCTTCAAACAGGAATTTACATTTAAAAGGAAACCCTTAAATTCAAATGGAAATGATCCAACACCCTTGGGATTTACTGTTAAAGTGGCATATACAGTCCTATGCATCAATGATTGCAGACTTTTGGTATTCATGACAATGAGAAGTCCAACCCAATAATGCAAATCAATATACAGTACTGCACAAATGGTGGTATATTCTTACTGGTGTTTTTAGAAAGGGCTGTTTCTAGGCAATATCATGTAAACCAGAAAATGTGCGCCCTTGCTTCCCCAGATATAATTTTTTTAAATAATATCGAGAAACAATTGCGTGCACCAAAGGCGTGCATGCTGAGAAAGGGAGTGGTCCCACTGGAAAAGACTACCATATACCTCAGGACATGATGAAACATTCAGTGTGGTTGTTAGAAAAAATGTAACATGATAATGCAGGATAAAAGCAGAGGAATAATAGCACAAATTATAAAGTTTTAAACCCTCTGAGCCTTGTTTCAAATATTAAAACATGGTGTTGGTCACTTATCCTGATGTCAAGTTACAATATACCACCACAATAAAGCAATGTCCCGTACAGGTCAATTTACCACAACTAGCATAGGTACTGTACACTGAAAATGTGTATTGTGGTAGAAGCACTGGTACAGTGATAAACAGGAGATATATGTGCACCAGGTTTCTAACCTATTTTTTTTAAACACTAGGAAGATGTTTGCAGTTGATCTGCCGAGAGCTTTTGGGCTTTTGGTAAAAGCTGGGTAAGGGCCCTGTGGGGTGGATGTGAGAGGAAGGGAGGGCTCCATCTATGAGGCCCATACTTAGTTTCTGTACCTGTAAGATAGTGATAAAAAAGCTGTGCCAGTCCTTGGCTTAGGGTCTCACTACCTGGGGAAACAGGCAGCAGGATTCTTATGAGACACTGTGATTTACTGTCTGTAGTACTGTGCATATTCCTATGTTTTTGGTAGGGTCAGAGTTGAACTGGCCCACAGGAGTACAGGGAAACCCTTGGTGGGCCCAACTGGCTGGGGGCCCATCTTCTCCTCTAGGGATCAGATTCCAGTCTGTGCACTTTAATTATGCATATGTTACCGTATAGTGCACAGGACTATGGTGCATTTTCTACAGTCATTACTGTTATTAATCTGGTACATTATCATGCATGCACTAGCAGTTTTTACTATAAATATTTATTAAAGGGCCCAGACCATGTAATGGTTTGCCAAGCCTCTGTGGCAGCTGGCCACTCCCCGTCTGGAGCCTGACAACACCACTAAATATGGCCACCTACTCACCTACTACTGCATTCCCCCGGTGGGCCCTTCATGCCTCAATCTGATACTGGGTAGGAGCATTAAGTCCTACCACTCTAAGATATGGAATCTATTATGTTTAGTTAGTGCCCAGATGGGCTTGGATTTATTTGTATGTTTTGTTTTTATACTGCACAATAAAACTAGCCACAGCTAGATTGCATGAAAATCCTGGACTGGTGTGCTTTTCCCCTGACTGCTGTGTGTTTGGAAGTGCCCATCTACCCCAGGAAAGGGCAACCCTAATCTGAACTCCTCACAATATGTAGACACATAAATGTGAGTTGTGACAGTAAAAGAAGTTCAAATGTACCCATACAAAATTGTTTTCACAAATTATACTGGGTCTCAAAACACTCTACAGAAAAATATCAGTAATAAAACATTCTGGTTGGTTGCTAGGAAAAGTTCAGTAATTGAATCCATAGTTTAGAAAAAAGAGCAGTGTGGGCAGCTAATAGCTAACTCGTGAAGGTATGCCCTATTTCATCATCATTGCATGGAAGTCATTTAATCTTCATAGGGATACAGTATACTGTAGGCTATTCATGAGAACAGACAATGTGTACCTGAGCTCAAAGAGCAGTCGTGCTATTTTCTGGATGCCGGGGAGCTGATGTCAGGTAGTGGTGCATCCCGGTGCTGTCCTGCTCTTAACCAGGTGCCGGGAGTGATGATATGTCTCTCTGGTTTTCTTGCAGGGGGGTGAAAGTATCCCTTGTTCTCTTCATTGTTGGCGGCCATATTCTGGTGTGTGTGTCTCCTCTCTCTGGTGTAACTGAGACTTCCTGCGTGGTAGTCTCGTTATAGCACAGTCCTGTGCAGTATGAAAGATGGCCATTTGTACTCATGCGCAGCATTCAAGTTTCAGTGGGTCTTAGTGCTGGCACCCCATGCGACTGCATCGCCCACTGGCCATGGAAACGTCACTGCTTTTAGAGTTAGTTCCAAAACATTTTAAATGAGTTACAGTGTACTGCAGCTCAGGAGAATAGGAACTTCCTAAATTCCAGTTACAGGATATATATGAAGACAGATTTGTTTATCTACAATGATGGACTAGGATACCCCAAGAGCAAGAGATGGTATGATAGATTTATTATGTACTCAAAAAATGTGTATTTTTACTAGAATGTTTTTATTGGCAAACATTATTCTGACTTATTAGCATTATAGCTACATTATGGAAGTGATGACAAGGTGTAGATGGAAGCAATACTGCTAACATATATTCATATGTCTGCTGTCTAATGTTGATGCACTGTTTCTTGCTTCCTGGTCAACTCCAATGCACATGCGGGAGATCTTACAAAAAACACAAGATCTCATGCACAAATGGATCACCATGGACATTGCCATATGATAGTGCACATATCTGCAGATAAAGCTGCCGATACGTTAAAAATGATAAGCCACAAAAGTGCATTTATAGTTTTCTTAGCAACATCTGCATATTTGCAAATAATTTATAAAAAAACACTTTTATCTACAGTATCAGTTTCATATATGTGTGTGCCAAATGTAAGTGTAGCACTTGCACAAATAAAGATAAATGTGATTATATGTAGTGCGCTTTATAGCAGTGTGCAACCAGTCCATTCTATACCAAACAGGAGGTTTCCCCTTGCCTCCACCACAATATATAGAAAAAAAAGATAGGTATGACTTATCCGGCGCTACTGTCTGGATTGTGTCTTAATAGAATTCTCCAGTAGTAGTCCTTTATACAATGGAATTGGATCCAGAAAAATCCAAAAACAATAGAGGAATAATATAGTGAAGTACAGCTTTTAATCACAATAATGAATTCACAAGTAAAATCACAAATATGCTCCACACATAAAAACAATGTGCAATGGTCGTCTAGGTGCACATGATAAATAGATATTACCAGAGAGGTACAGTATGAACTGATAAATACAGTTCACAAACAGCATATTAAGTGTGAGCCCGGACTCCCATACGTCTTATTTGCGCTGAACTGGATTCCCTGGGTCCACTAATCATAGCCTGAACTGGTAACAGATTGCAGGTGCTTCCAATGCATTTCAACCCTGGTGCTGGGGTATTTTTCAAGTAGTTCTGAGTGTGTGAATGTGGAGCAAGTTTCCGGTGCACATTAAAAGGGTGCATGATCCAATCGGGTGGCACCGCCCATAGCTGATCTCTATACAATTACAAGTCCCGTGATTCTTAGCTGGGTTCAGCGTTCGCTCCCATAACAACGTGACGCTGCATCCAGTTCTTTTGTCCAATACATAATATCTGGTAATGTGATGTGTAAATAAATCTCCCTTATGTATAGTTATTCTGGTCCATTGCCATGACACATATATACATAATCTGTATCAAAGTTTTTCCATATATCCTCTCTCCTGTTCATAGTCAGGATGCATACTGTATATACATTTTATATTTAATAGTCCAGATTTCACATTCATCCAATGACGTAATTATAGTCCAAAAGGAAGATAGCACAAGCACTAAATACGGAAAGCATATAGTTATTTCTTCAAATATATTTCAATAAATATTTATATGGGGAAGAAGGGAATATATATATATATATATATATATATATATAGAGAGAGAGAGAGATAAATACATAAATATACAAATAAATATATAAATATATAAATAAATATATAAAAGTCACATCCCCCAATAAAAACATGAGAAGTACTATAAAAAAACATTTAATTTTGAAGTCTAGATTCAGCTCTCCTGGTTTTAAAGTCCCTAATTCGAAGGTTGACCTCATTTCTGCTTTTTCCAGTTGGCTGTCCAGATCTCTTTGTCTCCAATGGCCTGATATCCATTTTAAACCGAAGAACATTTTAATCTCTGCTGTGCAATGACCGTGTTTCTGTCTAAAATTTTCAGACAGGACATGTGTTTGTAAACCCTTCTTGATATTGCGTAAATATTCACCAATATGCACTTTCAAAGGTCTTGACATAAGTCCAATATAAAATTGCCAACAAGAACATTTTATCCCATATATTACGTTTTTTACATTACACGTAATAAATTCATTTATTTTCACAGTTTTTCCATTGATTTCTACTTCAAACAATTTCTTACTATCACCTTTTATTTCCTTACAACCTATGCATGTCCACATCTATAGAAACCTTTTGATCTCACTATGGACCCCATTCTTTTTGGTTGACACATACTTTTAAACACATTAGAACTAGAGATGAGCGGGTTCGGTTTCTCTGAATCCGAACCCGCCAGAACTTCATGTTTTTTTTCACGGGTCCGAGCGACTCGGATCTTCCCGCCTTGCTCGGTTAACCCGAGCGCGCCCGAACGTCATCATGACGCTGTCGGATTCTCGCAAGGCTCGGATTCTATCACGAGACTCGGATTCTATATAAGGAGCCGCGCGTCGCCGCCATTTTCACACGTGCATTGAGATTGATAGGGAGAGGACGTGGCTGGCGTCCTCTCCATTTAGATTATAAGAGACTGAGAGAGATTTACTGGAGCTGACTAGGAGGAGTACTGTTACTGTAGAAGTGTAGAGACTGAGTGGAGAGAGTTTACTAGTGAGGACAGTGCAGTTTACTTTATAATCCGTTCTCTGCCTGAAAAAAGCGATACACAGCACACAGTGACTCAGTCACATACCATATCTGTGTGCACTGCTCAGGCCAAGGCCAGTGTGCTGCATCATCTATTATCTATATATAATATTATATATATCTGTCTGACTGCTCAGCTCACACAGCTTATAATTGTGGGGGAGACTGGGGAGCACTACTGCAGTGCCAGTTATAGGTTATAGCAGGAGCCAGGAGTACATAATATATTATATAGTGAGTGACCACCAGACACACAGTGCAGTTTATTTAATATATCCGTTCTCTGCCTGAAAAAAGCGATACACACAGTGACTCAGTCAGTCACATACCATATCTGTGTGCACTGCTCAGGCTCAGGCCAGTGTGCTGCATCATCTATATATATATTATATATCTGTCTGACTGCTCAGCTCACACAGCTTATAATTGTGGGGGAGACTGGGGAGCACTACTGCAGTGCCAGTTATAGGTTATAGCAGGAGCCAGGAGTACATAATATTATATTAAAATTAAACAGTGCACACTTTTGCTGCAGGAGTGCCACTGCCAGTGTGACTAGTGACCAGTGACCTGACCACCAGTATATATAATATTAGTAGTATACTATCTCTTTATCAACCAGTCTATATTAGCAGCAGACACAGTACAGTGCGGTAGTTCACGGCTGTGGCTACCTCTGTGTCGGCACTCGGCAGCCCGTCCATAATTGTATATACCACCTAACCGTGGTTTTTTTTTCTTTCTTTATACATACATACTAGTTACGAGTATACTATCTCTTTATCAACCAGTCTATATATTAGCAGCAGACACAGTACAGTGCGGTAGTTCACGGCTGTGGCTACCTCTGTGTCGGCACTCGGCAGCCCGTCCATAATTGTATATACCACCTAACCGTGGTTTTTTTTTCTTTCTTTATACATACATACTAGTTACGAGTATACTATCTCTTTATCAACCAGTCTATATATTAGCAGCAGACACAGTACAGTGCGGTAGTTCACGGCTGTGGCTACCTCTGTGTCGGCACTCGGCAGCCCGTCCATAATTGTATATACCACCTAACCGTGGTTTTTTTTTCTTTCTTTATACATACATACTAGTTACGAGTATACTATCTCTTTATCAACCAGTCTATATATTAGCAGCAGACACAGTACAGTGCGGTAGTTCACGGCTGTGGCTACCTCTGTGTCGGCACTCGGCAGCCCGTCCATAATTGTATATACCACCTAACCGTGGTTTTTTTTTCTTTCTTTATACATACATACTAGTTACGAGTATACTATCTCTTTATCAACCAGTCTATATATTAGCAGCAGACACAGTACAGTGCGGTAGTTCACGGCTGTGGCTACCTCTGTGTCGGCACTCGGCAGCCCGTCCATAATTGTATACTAGTATCCAATCCATCCATCTCCATTGTTTACCTGAGGTGCCTTTTAGTTGTGCCTATTAAAATATGGAGAACAAAAATGTTGAGGTTCCAAAATTAGGGAAAGATCAAGATCCACTTCCACCTCGTGCTGAAGCTGCTGCCACTAGTCATGGCCGAGACGATGAAATGCCAGCAACGTCGTCTGCCAAGGCCGATGCCCAATGTCATAGTACAGAGCATGTCAAATCCAAAACACCAAATATCAGTAAAAAGCCTCTTTTTTTCTTTGCGTCATGTGCTGTTTGGGGAGGGTTTTTTGGAAGGGACATCCTGCGTGACACTGCAGTGCCACTCCTAGATGGGCCCGGTGTTTGTGTCGGCCACTAGGGTCGCTTATCTTACTCACACAGCGACCTCGGTGCAAATTTTAGGACTAAAAATAATATTGTGAGGTGTGAGGTATTCAGAATAGACTGAAAATGAGTGTAAATTATGGTTTTTGAGGTTAATAATACTTTGGGATCAAAATGACCACCAAATTCTATGATTTAAGCTGTTTTTTAGTGTTTTTTGAAAAAAACACCCGAATCCAAAACACACCCGAATCCGACAAAAAAAATTCGGTGAGGTTTTGCCAAAACGCGTTCGAACCCAAAACACGGCCGCGGAACCGAACCCAAAACCAAAACACAAAACCCGAAAAATTTCAGGCGCTCATCTCTAATTAGAACCAATATTTCATGCTTTCCTGTAAATGTACTTTGGTTTGTTAGGTAATTGACCCCCTATAATTTGGTCTTTCTTCAGAATTCTCCAATGTTTAGTTATCATTTTTCTAGAGTCTTATATTGACTTCTAAAAGTGATCATGGATGCCCCATCATATGTAGATGAGTTTGTTGATGTTTTTGTCCTGTTACTTATAGAGATGAGCGGGTTCGGTTCCTCGGAATCCGAACCCGCCCGAACTTCAGCTTTTTTTACACGGATCCGAGCGACTCGGATCTTCCCGCCTTGCTCGGTTAACCCGAGCGCGCCCGAACGTCATCATGACGCTGTCGGATTCTCGCGAGGCTCGGATTCTATCGCGAGACTCGGATTCTATATAAGGAGCCGCGCGTCGCCGCCATTTTACACGTGCATTGAGATTGATAGTGAGAGGACGTGGCTGGCGTCCTCTCCGTTTAGAGAAGAAATAGATAGGAGAGTGAGAGTGAGACAGTGACACTTCATTTACTGGAGCTTAGGAGGAGTACTCAGACAGAGAGTGCAGAATTTTGCTGATAGTATTAGTTAGTTATACTAGTGACAGAGTGAGACAGTGACACTTCATTTACTGGAGCTTAGGAGGAGTACTCAGACAGAGAGTGCAGAATTTTGCTGATAGTATTAGTTAGTTATACTAGTGACTGACCAGTGACCACCAGTGCAGTTTTATATTATTTAATATAATCCGTTCTCTGCCTGAAAAAACGATACACAGTGACTCAGTCACATACCATATCTGTGCTCAGCCCAGTGTGCTGCTGCATCATCTATGTATAATATCTGACTGTGCTCACACAGCTTAATTGTGGGGGAGACTGGGGAGCAGTTAGGTTATAGCAGGAGCCAGGAGTACATATTAAAAAATTAAACAGTGCACACTTTTTTTCTGCAGGAGTGCCACTGCCAGTGTGACTGACCAGTGACCTGACCACCAGTATATAGTAATACTATATTGTATTGTGAATGTCTGCCTGTAAAAGTTAAACACACGTCGTGTGACTTGTGTGGTGTTTTTTTATTCTATAAAATAAAAAACTCATTCTGCTGACAGACAGTGTCCAGCAGGTCCGTCATTATATAATATATACCTGTCCGGCTGCAGTAGTGATATATATATATTTTTTATATCATTATTTATCATCCAGTCGCAGCAGACACAGTACGGTAGTTCACGGCTGTAGCTACCTCTGTGTCGGCACTCGGCAGTCCATCCATAATTGTATACCACCTACCCGTGGTTTTTTTTTTCTTTCTTCTTTATACATACTACATCTCATTATCATCCAGTCTATATTAGCAGCAGACACAGTACAGTACGGTAGTCCACGGCTGTAGCTACCTCTGTGTCGGCACTCGGCAGTCCGTCCATAATTGTATACCACCTACCCGTGGTTTTTTTTTTCTTTCTTCTTTATACATACTACATCTCATTATCATCCAGTCTATATTAGCAGCAGACACAGTACAGTACGGTAGTCCACGGCTGTAGCTACCTCTGTGTCGGCACTCGGCAGTCCATCCATAATTGTATACCACCTACCCGTGGTTTTTTTTTTTTTCTTCTTTATACATACTACATCTCATTATCAACCAGTCTATATTAGCAGCAGACACAGTACGGTAGTCCACGGCTGTAGCTACCTCTGTGTCGGCACTCGGCAGTCCGTCCATAATTGTATACCACCTACCCGTGGTTTTTTTTTTCTTTCTTCTTTATACATACTACATCTTATTATCATCCAGTCTATATTAGCAGCAGACACAGTACAGTACGGTAGTCCACGGCTGTAGCTACCTCTGTGTCGGCACTCGGCAGTCCATCCATAATTGTATACCACCTACCCGTGGTTTTTTTTTTCTTTCTTCTTTATACATACTACATCTCATTGTCATCCAGTCTATATTAGCAGCAGACACAGTACAGTACGGTAGTCCACGGCTGTAGCTACCTCTGTGTCGGCACTCGGCAGTCCATCCATAATTGTATACCACCTACCCGTGGTATTTTTTTCTTTCTTCTTTATACATACTACATCTCATTATCATCCAGTCTATATTAGCAGCAGACACAGTACAGTACAATAGTCCATGGCTGTAGCTACCTCTGTGTCGGCACTCAGCAGTCCGTCCATAATTGTATACCACCTACCCGTGGTTTTTTTTTCTTTCTTCTTTATACATACTACATCTCATTATCATCCAGTCTATATTAGCAGCAGACACAGTACAGTACGGTAGTCCACGGCTGTAGCTACCTCTGTGTCGGCACTCGGCAGTCCGTCCATAATTGTATACCACCTACCCGTGGTTTTTTTTTTCTTTCTTCTTTATACATACTACGTCTCATTATCATCCAGTCTATATTAGCAGCAGACACAGTACAGTACGGTAGTCCACGGCTGTAGCTACCTCTGTGTCGGCACTCGGAAGTCCGTCCATAATTGTATACCACCTACCCGTGGTTTTTTTTTTCTTTCTTCTTTATACATACTACATCTCATTATCATCCAGTCTATATTAGCAGCAGACACAGTACAGTACGGTAGTCCACGGCTGTAGCTACCTCTGTGTCGGCACTCGGCAGTCCATCCATAATTGTATACCACCTACCCGTGGTTTTTTTTTCTTTCTTCTTTATACATACTACATCTCATTATCATCCAGTCTATATTAGCAGCAGACAGTACAGTACAATAGTCCACTGCTGTAGCTACCTCTGTGTCGGCACTCGGCAGTCCATCCATAATTGTATACTAGTATCCATCCATCTCCATTGTTTACCTGAGGTGCCTTTTAGTTGTGCCTATTAAAATATGGAGAACAAAAATGTTGAGGTTCCAAAATTAGGGAAAGATCAAGATCCACTTCCACCTCGTGCTGAAGCTGCTGCCACTAGTCATGGCCGAGACGATGAAATGCCAGCAACGTCGTCTGCCAAGGCCGATGCCCAATGTCATAGTACAGAGCATGTCAAATCCAAAACACCAAATATCAGTAAAAAAAGGACTCCAAAACCTAAAATAAAATTGTCGGAGGAGAAGCGTAAACTTGCCAATATGCCATTTACCACACGGAGTGGCAAGGAACGGCTGAGGCCCTGGCCTATGTTCATGGCTAGTGGTTCAGCTTCACATGAGGATGGAAGCACTCAGCCTCTCGCTAGAAAACTGAAAAGACTCAAGCTGGCAAAAGCACCGCAAAGAACTGTGCGTTCTTCGAAATCCCAAATCCACAAGGAGAGTCCAATTGTGTCGGTTGCGATGCCTGACCTTCCCAACACTGGACGTGAAGAGCATGCACCTTCCACCATTTGCACGCCCCCTGCAAGTGCTGGAAGGAGCACCCGCAGTCCAGTTCCTGATAGTCAGATTGAAGATGAAGATGTTGAAGTACACCAGGATGAGGAGGATATGGGTGTTGCTGGCGCTGGGGAGGAAATTGACCAGGAGGATTCTGATGGTGAGGTGGTTTGTTTAAGTCAGGCACCCGGGGAGACACCTGTTGTCCGTGGGAGGAATATGGCCGTTGACATGCCTGGTGAAAATACCAAAAAAATCAGCTCTTCAGTGTGGAGGTATTTCAACAGAAAAGCGGACAACAGGTGTCAAGCCGTGTGTTGCCTTTGTCAAGCTGTAATAAGTAGGGGTAAGGACGTTAACCACCTCGGAACATCCTCCCTTATACGTCACCTGCAGCGCATTCATAATAAGTCAGTGACAAGTTCAAAAACTTTGGGCGACAGCGGAAGCAGTCCACTGACCAGTAAATCCCTTCCTCTTGTAACCAAGCTCACGCAAACCACCCCACCAACTCCCTCTGTGTCAATTTCCTCCTTCCCCAGGAATGCCAATAGTCCTGCAGGCCATGTCACTGGCAATTCTGACGAGTCCTCTCCTGCCTGGGATTCCTCCGATGCATCCTTGCGTGTAATGCCTACTGCTGCTGGCGCTGCTGTTGTTGCTGCTGGGAGTCGAAGGTCATCCCAGAGGGGAAGTCGTAAGCCCACTTGTACTACTTCCAGTAAGCAATTGACTGTCCAACAGTCCTTTGCGAGGAAGATGAAATATCACAGCAGTCATCCTGCTGCAAAGCGGATAACTGAGGCCTTGACAACTATGTTGGTGTTAGACGTGAGTCCGGTATCCGCCGTTAGTTCACAGGGAACTAGACAATTTATTGAGGCAGTGTGCCCCCGTTACCAAATACCATCTAGGTTCCACTTCTCTAGGCAGGCGATACCGAGAATGTACACGGACGTCAGAAAAAGACTCACCAGTGTCCTCAAAAATGCAGTTGTATCCAATGTCCACTTAACCACGGACATGTGGACAAGTGGAGCAGGGCAGGGTCAGGACTATATGACTGTGACAGCCCACTGGGTAGATGTATGGACTCCCGCCGCAAGAACAGCAGCGGCGACACCAGTAGCAGCATCTCGCAAACGCCAACTCTTTCCTAGGCAGGCTACGCTTTGTATCACCGCTTTCCAGAATACGCACACAGCTGAAAACCTCTTACGGCAACTGAGGAAGATCATCGCGGAATGGCTTACCCCAATTGGACTCTCCTGTGGATTTGTGGCATCGGACAACGCCAGCAATATTGTGTGTGCATTAAATATATGCAAATTCCAGCACGTCCCATGTTTTGCACATACCTTGAATTTGGTGGTGCAGAATTTTTTAAAAAACGACAGGGGCGTGCAAGAGATGCTGTCGGTGGCCTGAAGAATTGCGGGACACTTTCGGCGTACAGGCACCACGTACAGAAGACTGGAGCACCACCAAAAACTACTGAACCTGCCCTGCCATCATCTGAAGCAAGAAGTGGTAACGAGGTGGAATTCAACCCTCTATATGCTTCAGAGGTTGGAGGAGCAGCAAAAGGCCATTCAAGCCTATACAATTGAGCACGATATAGGAGGTGGAATGCACCTGTCTCAAGCGCAGTGGAGAATGATTTCAACGTTGTGCAAGGTTCTGATGCCCTTTGAACTTGCCACACGTGAAGTCAGTTCAGACACTGCCAGCCTGAGTCAGGTCATTCCCCTCATCAGGCTTTTGCAGAAGAAGCTGGAGACATTGAAGGAGGAGCTAACACGGAGCGATTCCGCTAGGCATGTGGGACTTGTGGATGGAGCCCTTAATTCGCTTAACAAGGATTCACGGGTGGTCAATCTGTTGAAATCAGAGCACTACATTTTGGCCACCGTGCTCGATCCTAGATTTAAAGCCTACCTTGGATCTCTCTTTCCGGCAGACACAAGTCTGCTGGGGTTGAAAGACCTGCTGGTGAGAAAATTGTCAAGTCAAGCGGAACGCGACCTGTCAACATCTCCTCCTTCACATTCTCCCGCAACTGGGGGTGCGAGGAAAAGGCTCAGAATTCCGAGCCCACCCGCTGGCGGTGATGCAGGGCAGTCTGGAGCGACTGCTGATGCTGACATCTGGTCCGGACTGAAGGACCTGACAATGATTACGGACATGTCGTCTACTGTCACTGCATATGATTCTGTCACCATTGAAAGAATGGTGGAGGATTATATGAGTGACCGCATCCAAGTAGGCACGTCACACAGTCCGTACTTATACTGGCAGGAAAAAGAGGCAATTTGGAGGCCCTTGCACAAACTGGCTTTATTCTACCTAAGTTGCCCTCCCACAAGTGTGTACTCCGAAAGAGTGTTTAGTGCCGCCGCTCACCTTGTCAGCAATCGGCGTACGAGGTTACATCCAGAAAATGTGGAGAAGATGATGTTCATTAAAATGAATTATAATCAATTCCTCCGTGGAGACATTGACCAGCAGCAATTGCCTCCACAAAGTACACAGGGAGCTGAGATGGTGGATTCCAGTGGGGACGAATTGATAATCTGTGAGGAGGGGGATGTACACGGTGATATATCGGAGGATGATGATGAGGTGGACATCTTGCCTCTGTAGAGCCAGTTTGTGCAAGGAGAGATTAATTGCTTCTTTTTTGGTGGGGGTCCAAACCAACCCGTCATTTCAGTCACAGTCGTGTGGCAGACCCTGTCACTGAAATGATGGGTTGGTTAAAGTGTGCATGTCCTGTTTATACAACATAAGGGTGGGTGGGAGGGCCCAAGGACAATTCCATCTTGCACCTCTTTTTTCTTTAATTTTTCTTTGCGTCATGTGCTGTTTGGGGAGGGTTTTTTGGAAGGGACATCCTGCGTGACACTGCAGTGCCACTCCTAGATGGGCCCGGTGTTTGTGTCGGCCACTAGGGTCGCTTATCTTACTCACACAGTCAGCTACCTCATTGCGCCTCTTTTTTTCTTTGCGTCATGTGCTGTTTGGGGAGGGTTTTTTGGAAGCGCCATCCTGCGTGACACTGCAGTGCCACTCCTAGATGGGCCCGGTGTTTGTGTCGGCCACTAGGGTCGCTTATCTTACTCACACAGTCAGCTACCTCATTGCGCCTCTTTTTTTCTTTGCGTCATGTGCTGTTTGGGGAGGGTTTTTTGGAAGGGCCATCCTGCGTGACACTGCAGTGCCACTCCTAGATGGGCCCGGTGTTTGTGTCGGCCACTAGGGTCGCTTATCTTACTCACACAGTCAGCTACCTCATTGCGCCTCTTTTTTTCTTTGCGTCATGTGCTGTTTGGGGAGGGTTTTTTGGAAGGGCCATCCTGCGTGACACTGCAGTGCCACTCCTAGATGGGCCCGGTGTTTGTGTCGGCCACTAGGGTCGCTTATCTTACTCACACAGTCAGCTACCTCATTGCGCCTCTTTTTTTCTTTGCGTCATGTGCTGTTTGGGGAGGGTTTTTTGGAAGGGCCATCCTGCGTGACACTGCAGTGCCACTCCTAGATGGGCCCGGTGTTTGTGTCGGCCACTAGGGTCGCTTATCTTACTCACACAGCGACCTCGGTGCAAATTTTAGGACTAAAAATAATATTGTGAGGTGTGAGGTATTCAGAATAGACTGAAAATGAGTGTAAATTATGGTTTTTGACGTTAATAATACTTTGGGATCAAAATGACCCCCAAATTCTATGATTTAAGCTGTTTTTTAGGGTTTTTTGAAAAAAACACCCGAATCCAAAACACACCCGAATCCGACAAAAAAAATTCGGTGAGGTTTTGCCAAAACGCGGTCGAACCCAAAACACGGCCGCGGAACCGAACCCAAAACCAAAACACAAAACCCGAAAAATTTCCGGCGCTCATCTCTAGTTACTTAGCAGGTCTTTCTATCCACTTCCCCCACTTTATCAATGTTTTTTTCTATAATATTCTTTTGAAATCCTGAGGCTATGAACTTATTTTTCATTATTTCAGCCTGTTTAGTGTAGTTCTCACTTTTGGAACAATTCCATTTGGCTCTCCTTCTACATTACACGTAATAAATTCTAATAAAGTTCTATCTGTTTTGCCCACGTAGCTGAGGCAACATGGGCAGGTGATCATATAGACGATAAATTTCGTGGTGCATGTCACCCGATGTCTAATAAGAAACTTCTTGCTGCTATATGGGTGTCTAAAGCTGTCACCAGCTACCATATAGCTGCAGGTGGTGCAGCTTAAGCACCTATAGCAGTCGTTCTTTCTGGACAAAAATTGAAGTTCAGGAGACTCTGTTTTGGAAATGTCAGTCTTGACCACCCAGTCATGAATATTTCTCCCCTTGGTATAACATGGCATCACAGACTTACCCTTTAGATTTAAGTTTTTATCAGTACTGACAATGGGCCAAAGTTTTCTGGTAATAGATCTAATATGATTACTTTTGTCATTATAATGATTCACCCAGGGGATATGGTTGGTATTGTTGTTCCTGTTTCTGGGAGACAAGAGCTGCTCACCGGGAATGGATAATGCCTTATCTGTAGAGTGCTGTAGCATCTGCTCATCATACCCCCGGGACCTAAATTTAACTATCATCTGATCAATGTTATCTATCGCTGTTTCATTATCACTGCAAATCCATCTCGCACGGAGAAATTGAGAGTATGGCAACCCATACTTCAGTGGCTTAGGGTGAAAACTTGCTGCATGTAGCAGGGTATTCCGGTCCATTTGTTTACTATACAAGTTCATAGAGATTTTACCATCCTTCAATTCTATTAGTACATCTAAAAAATGCACTGACTTACAGTCAATAGAGTAAGTAAATTTGATGGGGCTGTCAGACATGTTATGGCCAGAAATAAAAGACGTAAACGATTTTTCTGAACCTGTCCAAATTAGGAATATGTTGTCTATGTATCTGGCATAAAATAAGACATTATTACCCACCAATGCTCTATTGAAAAAAATATCACGTTCGGCCCTAAACATAAACGCATTGGCCTACGATGGGGCCACATTGGACCCCATCGCACAGCCCGACGTCTGTAAATAATATTTCCCATCATGGAGGAAATAATTTTTGGTTTATACCAAATCCAGTAAATCTGTGAAAAAAAAAAAAAAAAAAAAGAGGGTAATGTGGGCGCTCAAAGGGGATCGTGAATCAACAGCTGCTGGTTTTGTAAGTAAAAAACTTTGTTTAATGGTAAAATAATTTTTTCTCACAAATAGACATTAAGTGGCTATAATGCCATTAGCAGTATGTATACACATTTAAATAAAAAAATACATATAATTACAAGACAGATTAATACAATGATTAAAAATAATAATGACTGTGTCCAGGGCCTCAGGACTTGTAAATATTTGGGTACCCACCCTATTATGAGTTAGTTCTCTTGCATGCAAAAGCTTGTTGTTAGTTGCAATTAGGGTTAGATACCTCTGATGAAACCGCCCACTTTGGAGGCGGAGAAACGCGTCAGGTGACCTGTTACGACTGTGGAACGCAGGTGGACCGCAACCGGAAGCCGGAAGCCCCGAACCCGGAAGCCGCGGATCGCGGCATCACAGCGTCCCCTGCCATCCAGGACCTGCATGCACGAATCCCCGTCTCCGCTCCTGTCCAGGTTCAGTGCTACAAGACAGCACACCACAGCAAGTATTGCTCAGGAGAACCGCCGCAGTGCGGATAGCCATTCAAACAGTGAGTGAACCAATAAGTTCTATCTATAGGAGACAGCTGCGGGATTGGCACGTTTAACATTCTGCCATACCATCGAACATTACATCCACCAGCCTCTCTTGGTGAAGTATTAACAGGCTTTATTCAAAAGTACATAGCCTCCTTTCCGCAAAGTGCAATTTGAATATATTATGCACTAACCCTAATTGCAACTAACAACAAGCTTTTGCATGCAAGAGAACTAACTCATAATAGGGTGGGTACCCAAATATTTACAAGTCCTCAGGCCCTGGACACAGTCATTATTATTTTTAATCATTGTATTAATCTGTCTTGTAATTATATGTATTTTTTTATTTAAATGTGTATACATACTGCTAATGGCATTATAGCCACTTAATGTCTATTTGTGAGAAAAATTTATTTTACCATTAAACAAAGTTTTTTACTTACAAAACCAGCAGCTGTTGATTCACGATCCCCTTTGAGCGCCCACATTACCCTCTTTTTGTTTCTGTTTTGTACGGTGGACACCCAGGTCCACCTTTGTGGGCAGCTAGAAGGGTGATATATATATACATTATATAAAGAAATTCTTTTTTATATATAAAGAATTGATATAATAGTAATTACTCAATTTCTAAGTTAAATACATTTTTAATCAGCGCCCACTGTTGTCTTCGGACTTCCCCCCTCTTCAATCTGTGAAAAAATCAATGTTAGGACCAACATATAGTGGCTTTGCAACAATCAGATCCCTTACTGCAAGGATACCCTCTATATTAGGTATAATGGTGTATAGAATAGAGACATCTATACTACACAATAAGCTATTAGCATGTATATTTTCCACAGAGTATAGTTTTTCAAGAATGCAGTAGTATCCTGTATATATAAGGGATGTCCCATAACACAAGGCTGTAACAAACAGTCCAGATATACTGAAATTGGTTGAAACAATGACCCCCTGGCAGAAATGATAGGTCTGCCAGGCGGGTCATTGAGTCCCTTGTGTATCTTAGGTAGCGTGTAGAGCAGTGGGACAACAGGTCTTTTACATAACAACATAGTGCTAAGTTCCGTAGTAATATAACTGTTGTCCACTGCTCTACCCAAACACCTACCCAACGTCTGGCTAAAGATGTCAGTAGGATCATGTGGCAATAATCTATAAACATAACCATTAGCCAGTTGGCGTTCTATCTCCTTTCTATATGCATCCAAATTTTGTACAACTATAGCCCCGCCCTTGTCTGCGGGGCGTATAGTTATATCAGTATATGAGGATAAATCTCTTAATGCTTTAAATTCACCGGATGATAAATTACTGTACTTCTTGTTATATGACCTAGAATAAACCAAACTGTCAACATCATGATTCAACATACGTGAAAATGTCTTAATTGAGGTGTTATTGGTAGGGGGGCCAAATGTGGATTTTTTCTGTAAACGACGTACAGCCAGAGGAATATCCACTGATGTAGAGCTTTCAATGGGCTGTACCTTGTCGCCATGGAAGTGTTCATATAATCTTAACTGCCTATTCAAGCGGTATTTTTCCACCTTCCACTTGAAGCTGTCAAACATGCTACTAGGCACAAAGAATAAACCACGCCCCAGTACCTTAAGTTCAAGGTCAGTCAGTATACGTGAAGACAAGTTAATTACTGTCTCCTGCGGTGGGCAAGCGGTGGTCGCCCCGGTTTTTGTCCTCTTGTTTTGCCCCCCTCTCCGCATGTATTTCCTCCGCCGGCCAGTTGGTTGCGGGTATGCACTGCTAAAGGGATAAAGGGACGTCCAGATTTAAAGTCTGAGTCACTGGTGTTACCATGTCCCTGTGAGGAATCCGAATCTGTATTTGCTTTAAATGCGGTCTTTCGTTGTCGTCTATAATTTTCCCGGAGGCCACTGCTCACCCAATTATACACTTGATTATGTTCATAATCTGCCGTCACTTTGGTCAATTTCATCTTTTTAAACTGTATCAGATTGCGTTTGTACAACACTAGTTGTTTTTCAAGCTTTTCTTTCCAGTTGTTATCAGTATCAGAGGCCAGTGTGACTCGATTGGCTGTCTCAAATTTACTGATGGACTCCCTAGTAGCAGTTAACTCACGACCTGCCTCCTCTATAACGAGGAGCATCAGGTCGTAACTGCATTAGTTTAGGACAGCAATCCATCGTTTACAGAATGATACGTTATGGCGACCAATCGTGGGGCAGTTTCTGACGCGGAATCCGCGAGGTATCATTTTCTCTTTGTAGTAATCACTTAATGTTACAGCATGGTAATAATAGTCAAGTTCACGTTGTTTTAATTTAGACCATTCCCTATATAAATATTCATTTGATTTAAAGTCTGGTTCATGACTCATGCTGTCTTTACATATCATTGACTCTGCTTCAGAGTCTGAGAAAGATAAAGCAGTTCCTTGTGTAATCTTAGTAAGGTTCAATATTTCATATAGCATTTCCTCAGGTGCACATAGACCCTCTGCCATGGTTAAATTCAAATAAGAAATGCAGCCAATGCACGTAGTACACCCCAGAGAGTGAAAGAAAATGCGGGTGCTATTGCCTAAGAAAGGTCAGTGCCCATACAACATACCTTCCCATGTAAATGTCCAGATAGGCAGCACACTCGGTCAGATATCACAATGGTCCGGTGCCTTCCGTAGGGGTCCCACATGCAGGGCACTCCAATCATATATTTGCAGTCAGCGGCACTCGTAAATAGGTGTTTGGGTAGAGCAGTGGACAACGGTTATATTACAATGGAACTTAGCACTATGTTGTTATGTAAGAGACCTGTTGTCCCACTGCTCTACACGCTACCTAAGATACACAAGGGACTCAATGACCCGCCTGGCAGACCTATCATTTCTGCCAGGGGGTCATTGTTTCAACCAATTTCAGTATATCTGGACTGTTTGTTACAGCCTTGTGTTATGGGACATCCCTTATATATACAGGATACTACTGCATTCTTGAAAAAACTATACTCTGTGGAAAATATACCTGCTAATAGCTTATTGTGTAGTATAGATGTCTCTAATCTATACACCATTATACCTAATATAGAGGGTATCCTTGCAGTAAGGGATCTGATTGTTGCAAATCCACTATATGTTGGTCCTAACATTGATTTTTTCACAGATTTACTGGAGTTGGTATTAACCAAAAATGATTTCCTCCATGATGGGAAATATTATTTACAGACGTCGGGCTGTGCGATGGGGTCCAATGTGGCCCCATCGTAGGCCAATGCGTTTATGTTTAGGGCCGAACGTGATATTTTTTTCAATAGAGCATTGGTGGGTAATAATGTCTTATTTTATGCCAGATACATAGACGACATATTCCTAATTTGGACAGGTTCAGAAAAATCGTTTACGTCTTTTATTTCTGGCCATAACATGTCTGACAGCCCCATCAAATTTACTTACTCTATTGACTGTAAGTCAGTGCATTTTTTGGATGTACTAATAGAATTGAAGGATGGTAAAATCTCTATGAACTTGTATAGTAAACAAACGGACCGGAATACCCTGCTACATGCAGCAAGTTTTCACCCTAAGCCACTGAATTATGGGTTGCCATACTCTCAATTTCTTCGTGCGAGACGGATTTGCAGTGATAATGAGACAGTGATAGACAACATTGATCAGATGATAGTTAAATTTAGGTCCCGGGGGTATGATGAGCAGATGCTACAGCACTCTACAGATAAGGCATTATCCATTCCCCGTGAGCAGCTCTTGTCTCCCAGAAATAGGAACAACAATACCAACCGTATCCCCTGGGTGAATCATTATAATGACAAAAGTAATCATATTAGATCTATTACAAGAAAACTTTGGCCCATTGTCAGTACTGATAAAAACTTAAATCTAAAGGGTAAGTCTGTGATGCCATGTTATACCAAGGGGAGAAATATTCATGATTGGGTGGTCAATACTGACATTTCCAAAATAGAGACTCCTGAACTTCAATTTTTGTCCAGAAAGAACGGCTGCTATAGGTGCTTAAGCTGCACCACCTGCAGCTATATGGTAGCTGGTGACAGCTTTAGACACCCATATAGCAGCAAGAAGTTTCTTATTAGACATCGGGTGACATGCACCACGAAATTTATCGTCTATATGATCACCTGCCCATGTGGCCTCAGCTACGTGGGCAAAACAGATAGAATTTTACGTGAACGCATGGCCACACACAGATTGTCTATCAGAACTGCCCTGGAGAAAGGTTACAGTGACCAACCCATTGCACAACATTTTGTGAGAGCTGGTCACAACCTATCAGCCCTTAGGTATATGATTATTGATCATGTGCCCCCCAGACGTAGAGGGGGTGACAGATCCCTTGCACTTTTACGCTGTGAATCAAGATGGATTCACAGATTAAACACCCTGTATCCAAGGGGTCTTAATGAAACCTAAGGTCTTCATTGTTTTTTATGAGAACATGTTATCTATGATAATATAATTACCTTTGGTTTTTGTAATATATGGGACCTACTTGAATTAAGTTTATGGAGTAAAAAATATATATCTCTATCTTTGATGATTGTTTCTATAGGGCTGCATCTATCGATCCGGTGACTGTTGTTATGCGTATGCTAATTAGCGCATAGTACATGTGCGGCTCCTGTTGGATTTTATTTGGATCAATATTGAACTATAATAGTAATATATATTATTATTTTATATGTAGTGTAATCATGCTCTACATTTATATAAGTATTCCCGATGTGTACTTGTTCCTTCATTATGCCGTTTTTATCTGTCACAGTGTTTATTAGTCGGTTGTTATGGTGACGGGGTGTGGATGATGACGTCATACGTGGGCGCCGTCTTCTGTCTTCCGGATCCAGCCGAATCCATGTGGTGCGGTGAGGGGATTTAAACGTAAGTTTTTACCTGTTTGTTTATCCTGATGACGAGGAAATAAAGTCCTCGAAACGTTGAAGCACATCCCTGCATCTGTTTGATTATTTACGAGTGCCACCGACTGCAAATATATATATATATATATATATATATATATATATGAATTATAAATCTGTGGACATGTAGGTTTGTCCATATAGGTTGGTTAAGTTAGTGGGGAAAACTTTAAGGCCTCCCTGTCTTTTGTCCCCCGAGCCCCTTAATGCCTTAATCCAGCTCTGGCTAAAGGTGCAGGCTTTTGTGGGAGTCTTTTTGTTTTTTTGAAGCAGCAATAATTTACAAGGCAAACTAATCTGGTTTTGCTATGTAAATGATTGTTGCTTTAAAAGAACAGGCACCTCCGACATCTCGCAGGCTAATAAATTTAGCCCTTAGCCTTATTTTTAAAAAAAATAGACGTAACAAGTGTTAATATGATAACTGGTGTATCAAGATTCTGTAACATTGGGGGAGATGTACAAAGAGAAGGTAAGTGTTAAAAAAGCTTCAACCAATGTTATTTCACAAGGTATAGAAAAAAGAAACAGGTATGACTTATCCAGCGCTACTGTCTGGATGGCGTCTTAATAGAATTCTCCAGTAGTATTCCTTTATACAACGGAACTGGATCCAGATAAACCCAAAAACAATAGAGGGATAAATTTGTGAAGTCCAGCTTTTAATCACAATAAATAATTCACAAGTAAAATCGCAAATATGCTCCACACATAAAAACAATGTTCATTGGTCGCCTAGGTGGCTGTGATAAAAAGAAATTAACAGAGAGGTATGAACTGATGAATACAGTTCATGACCAGCATATTAAGTGTGAGTCCTGGGCTCCCATAGAAGCATTGTGATATCTGATGAGTGTGCTGCCTAACTGGACATTTATATATATATATATATATATATATATATATACTAAATATATGTATATATATAAAATATATATATATATAATATATATATATATATATATATATATAGCTAAAAAGATGGAAAGCGCACACGTGAATATCTTTAAAATCACACTTTTTACTTAAAACATAGGCTCACATACTTGTAAGTAAAAATTCATCAGCTTAGGTGTTAGCCATGACTTAGCCATTTAGCATTCAAATCCCGGCCTGCTTCCACACTGGCTCTGCTTCCAGAGGATGATGTCACAGCATCCACGTCTTTCGGCCATGCCCAATGTGTTTTTTCCGATTGGGAGCTGAGGGCGCTAACATCAATGTTTGTTCCCAATTAGAACCATCTGTAATAGATTGACAATTAAAATATGTACAATAAATAATAATAAATTCTTACTTTTGTGTACATAAAATGTATTCACAAGACCATTGTTAAAATAAATAGTGGTACATAAATGACATATGAACACTTTCACGGAAGAGTGTTTTGGATTTGTCCAGTTTACATTCAGTTTAGCAAATTTCTTTGTTGTTGTGTAATCAAATTACGATAAAGAAGTGAAACAGAATATGAACCCAACACGATTCATCCCACGGGACTTCCTCAGGGGTACAGAATCAAACGCACATGATAGGTGTTACAAAGTTAGCCTGGTAAAACGAATAAATCACTGTTTATGCCAGCTGTGATGGATCTAAAAACTTTATTTTGTGTATTTGGTCACAGGCAGAAAATTCCTCCAATGGGTAAAAAAGGTTAGTAACATAAAGGCCAGCAGTTTGTTGGACCAATGGGGTAAAAGTAATGTACAGTACTGAACTTTCAGTAGATGACACAAAGACTTCTGCAAACAGTGTAGTGGAGACAAAATGCAATGGCATAGATGTGTTCCTTATAAAGTTCAGTGGATAAACTTACTCACTGTACCTGCCAGAATCCCTCTATGTTATGGGCCCGACATGGCCATTCAGTCGGATCGGAACGCCTGCGCAGGTGCAAGATTTCAGTCTCAGTATCCTTCCGGCGTCCAGTGCTTGTACCGGGCTGTAGTGGCAGTGCTGCAGAACATTTATTAAGGTCCGAACTGTGGCAAGTGATAGGGGGTCCTTTCAGACAGGGGCACCCCGGGTACTTGCCCCCTGTGACCCCCCCATAGTCTGGCTCTGCCTTCAGCAATTCACAGGCTATTACATTTAGCCCCATGTGCTTAAAAGCAGTCTACAGTATACAAAATATATAATATAGAAACTTGGCAATAAAAATAGTCAATGGAATAGTTAATTGCAAGGTTATCACAGGTGAACTTAATACACTAGTTAGTATGTATATATTTATATAAAATGAAATGAAAAAACTAATAATTTGTTAGGAAATCAAGATTCAGTGAAGTCTATGAAGAATTATATATTTAGAAATACATTATGAACCTGGAGAATACATTATTAACCTAGAGAATATTCTCTTTTATATGCTGTAGATTCATAATCCATGCTGCAGAAAACTCCCTTTGTCAAAAGCAAGTAGAGATGCTCTCATTAGACTTACCTTCATTCTCCTATTTGTCCTTCTAGAATAGTGGTTCTCAAACTTAGGGGGACATTTACTAAGCAGTGATAAGAGCGGAGAAGTGAGCCAGTGGAGAAGTTGCCCATGGCAACCAATCAACACTGAAGTTTCATCTATAATTTGCATACTATAAAATTATACAGAGCTGCTGATTGGTTGATGGAGCATCTTCTACACTGGCTCACTTCTCCGCACTTATCACTGATTAGTAAATGTCCCCCATTTATCACCGTTTAGTAAATGTCCCTCTTAGTCTCTAGGATCCTAAACAGTTCACAATTTCCAGGTGACCTAGAGTAGCAGGGACACATGTGTACTCATTACTCACTGACATAGGGGAAGATAATAATTTCACTTGAGATTCTGCAAGGAGACCTAGAAAATATGAATTGTTTGGGGTTCTAAGGACTAAGTTTGAAGAAATGTTCTAGAACATTTTGTATGTTTCACTTAGGCTATTTATCAAAGCATACAGAAAGGTGGAAAGGGGTCTATTCATGAATCAGTGAAAAGTGTGCAGAAGTAAGCGAGGGGAGAAGTTGCCCATGGCAACCAATCAGTGTTGCTGTAACATTTATAAAATGCATTCTATAAAATGATACGTAGTAGCTGAATGGTTGCCATGGGCTTCTGCCTGCTTTTCACTGCTTCATGAATAGACCCCTTTCAGCCTCTCTGCATGATTTGATAAATAGCCTAAGTGAAACATACAAAATGTTCTAAAACATTTTATCAGAGAACTATTCAGTGCTTCATGAATAGACCCCATAATGCACTAACCAATCAGCTTCTACCTGTCATTTTTCAAACACAGGGGCAGATGTAGTAAGCCTGGAGAAGTGATAAAGCAGTGATAAGTGGAAAGTGATAACGCACAAGCCAATCATTATGGGTTTGAAAAATGACAGGAGCTGAGTAGCTGATGCATTATCACCTTTCACTTATCACTTCTTTATCAGTTTTCCAGGCTTAATACATCTGCCTAACATTATGTAGAATGAGAATTAGAAGCTGATTTGTTAGTGCTTTCTCTCTCTTTACTCTCTCTCTCTCTCTCTCTCTCTCTCTCTCTCTCTCTCTCCATGCTTTGATAAATATCCCTTTTATAAACATAAAGTTCTGGCTGTTATGACCTACACTATTTATATAAAAAATGGCAGTGAAAAGAGATGTTACAACTTTTACCTCCAAAATCGTTCATTATATACGTGCTAACATATATGCATGCTAGCATTGCCCTCATACCTCTGTGTGTTTGTTATTAGAGTACTCGGTCTCAATTTATCACTGCTTTGTTCCCAATTGTATAGTGCAAAGGAATATGTTGATACCATATACAGTCTATAATAAAAATGTTAATAAGAAATAATGTTAACAATAACACTATACAAAACAGTCAACAAATGTAAGCAATACTGAAAAGGGATATCTATCTTAGGAAAAAGAAAGTGCCTACTTATATGGTTTTGCAGGTCATGCTGAAACTGTAATTCCTTACCGTAATTAACATTGGCAGTAGTACCTCTGGATTCACCTTAACAGTTTCTCCAATATATAACCAGTGATATTTAGCAGAAAGAAGTCATCATCCTAGATGTGCCCTGAAATCCAATACATAATATTGTTCAGAGAAGTAACCGGTACAATGTTCATTCAATAAAATGTATGATCTCAAAAATCCTTACACAAATTAAAACAGTAATATACTTTAGCACTTAACCCAAAAAAACTGCATTAAATTAGATTTTCTTTGATTTAATTTTAATGTAACCAGTTAAAAACTTTGATTACAACAATTTCAATAAGGATTTGTGCATTATTCTTATTTATTATTAGATACATTTTGTAACAAAAACAATTAATTGGCTAGTTACTTGTTCAATGGTAACTTATTATTTAGGGGGTATTTATCACAGTTTGGAGAGAGATAACATTTTGAGAAATAAAGTGCCAACAAATCAGCTCCTGTCATTTTACAAACACAGCCTGTAACGGGTGGTCTTCAAGTTGCTGGCTGTCGGGATCCCGGCGCACAGTATACCGGCGCTGGAATCCCAACAGCCGGCATACCAACACTTTTTCTCCCTCTTGGGGGTCCAAGACCTTCCTGTAGGGAGAATAAATAGCGTGGCGCACGTAGCACACAACCGTGCCCGCAGCATGGTGAGCGCATCAAGCATGCAAGGGGCTCATTTGCACTCGCACCGCAGTCGGTATGCAGGCGGTCGGGATCCCGGTGCTGGTATGCTGGTCGCCGGGAGCCCGGCCTCCGGCATACCATACTACACCCGCCTGTAACATATAAGGCAATCTTTCACAATTTCATCTCTCTCTGATCTTTGATAAATACTTTAATCACAGTATCTAAAAAAAGTAATTTCATTATCAAAATATCATTCAATAAGTACTTCTGCACTTACTGTAAGTTGAAATCTGTCCTTTGTTGAAACAAACATTTACATGTTCTAGCTGCAGGAATTCATAATGATTGTTGGGTCCCATTTATCATATTTTAGTATTATAACAATTAATTACAATTTAAAATAATGCTTTTATAATTCTTTTTTTTTTTTTTGCCAGGAGAAAATTAATTTTGTACAGCTGTAAACTATCTGGTAAATTATGTGGCAGAATATATTTCTGCACATATACATGGTCAAGTGAAATTTTTATGACCACCTCCTACATTTGATGTCAGCAGCTCGTAGCCCATGAAGTATGTAATGTGTCATACGTTGGCTTGATGGGTTTATAAGGTGTGTGATAGGCCGTCTGGGTAAAGGAGGCAATACTTTTTTTAGGTATATAAGCGAAAGGAGAAAAACAAAAGGCGGAATAATAAAACTAAAGACAGACACTGGGAGTCTTGTTGAGGGAGACAATTTAATAGCAGATCATCTTAATAATTATTTTTGCTCAGTATTTACTACTGAAAGAGAGGGGAAGGGGCCACAGTTAAGTTTCAGGGATATTCAGGAAAATGACATAAGTACATTTACAGAGGAGAAGGTCCTAACAGAACTCTCAAAGCTGAAAGTGGACAAATATATGGGGCCAGATGGGATACATCCAAGGATACTAAAAGAACTTAAAGAGGTGCTGGTAGCACCATTGACAGAATTATTCAACCAGTCATTAGCTACAGGAGTAATTCCAGAGGACTGGAAAAGAGCAAACGTAGTCCCACTGCACAAAAGTGGAAGCAAGGAAGAGGCAAACAACTACAGACCAGTGAGTCTTACATCAGTAGTAGGGAAATTGATGGAAACACTCTTAAAAGAAAGAGTTGTAGATTATCTTAAATCCGGCAATTTACAGGATCCCAAACAGCATGGATTCACTGGGGGGAGATCATGTCAAACAAATCTTATTGACTTTTTTGACTGTGTGACTAAAGTGATGGATAAAGGTGGAGCCATATAGATATATCTTATTTAGACTTTAGTAAGGCTTTTGACACTGTTCCACATCGCAGACTGCTAAATAAACTTGAAAGTTTGGGATTGGATATTAGGATTATTGAATGGATAAGATCTTGGTTGAAGGATAGAAAACAGAGAGTTGTGGTAAAAGGAGTGCATTCACAGGAGGGAAATGTTACCAGTGGAGTACCCCAGGGATCTTTACTTGGACCAGTGCTTTTTAATATCTTTATTGGTGATATTGCAAATGGCATTAAAGGGAAAGTATGCCTTTTTGCAGATGACACAAAGGTATGCAACAGGGTAGACACACCAGGTGGGGTAAAACAAATGATTGAGGATCTAGGTAGACTAGAGGAATGGTCAAGAGTGTGGCAATTACAGTTTAATGCCAAAAAATGCAAAATCATGCACTTGGGTCTCAAAAATCCAAAGGCTAAATATAGTATTAATGGCACTATACTGGAAACTACGGAGGAGGAAAGGGATCTAGGAGTCACTATTTCAGATGACTTAAAGGCAGGTAAGCAATGTAACAAAGCAATGAGGAAGGCTAGTCAGATGCTTGGCTGCATTGGGAGAGGAATCAGCAGCAGAAAGAAAGAAGTAATAATGCCACTGTATAGGTCATTGGTACGGCCTCATCTAGAATACTGTGTTCAATTCTGGAGGCCATATCTCCAAAAGGATATTAATACATTAGAAACTGTACAAAGAAGGGCAACTAAAATGGTGCATGGCCTACATCACAAAACATACCCAGAAAGACTAAGAAATCTCAATATGTATAGTTTGGAGCAGAGAAGGGAAAGGGGGGACATGATAGAAACTTTCAAATATATCAAGGGTTTTAACAAAGGAGGGAAACATTCTCCAAATGAAGAGAAGCAATAGGACACGAGGACATGCACTGAGACTGGAGGGGGGAGGTTCAGGGGAAATTTGCGGAAAAATTACTTCACAGAAAGGGTAGTGGACAAGTGGAATAGCCTCCCATCGGAGGTGGTAGAGGCTAAGACAGTAGAGCAATTTAAACATGCATGGGATAGACATAAGGATATCCTTACAAAGAAATAAGGATCAATTAAGGTTAGAGATAAAAAAAAAGGGGCAGACCAGATGGGCCAAGTGGTTCTTATCTGCCGACAAATTCTATGTTTCTATGTTTCTATGTTTCTATGTCTGCACACATATCACTCATTGCAGTTATGCGTAAAAAGGTCAATTTATCGGAGTTGGAAAAAGGGATGATTATTAGCTTTCGGGCCAAGTGTGGCAGTCTTTTTGAAACAGCGCAGTTTGTGAACTATTCGCGTGCTGCTGTGGTGAAGGTGTATCTTGACTGGACAAATGGCACCATTGCGAATAACTGACCTGGAAACTGCAGAGCACCATGTGCCATTGATGTGAGAGGTGAACGTTGGCTACAAAGGTGCATGAGGGCCGACCAACATGCTACAGTGGAGCAGCTCACCATCAAATTAAACATGGGGGCTACCAGACATGTGTCTAGATTTACAGTTCAGCCTGTCTAGCTACTGTCTGTGCTGCACACAATACAATATGCAATACAGAAATAAATATCAATATGACCTAAAATGACTGTAATGAAAACTGCTTGGAAATTTGTTTTGTTTCACATGTTGGAAATTCACACTGGTAATGTCTTGCCTTAAATGTTTAAAAACTGAAACTTTGTAGCACATACAGTATATATTTATAAATGCCATGCCTTGACAGGATAAATTGACTTAATTATAGCTGCTTTAATAGTTTAATCAGTGGAAATGCACCAGTTGCTGCTATTTCCTATAAGTGTCCACAGATAAGGTAAATGTATTACCATGTACTGCATCTTATTTTTTTTTATTTTAATTATGATTAGTAATGCCAATTACAGCCATTTATCTATTTAAATTAAAGATTTAAAATAATTGATGCAAGTAATAAAATGCACTCTTGGGCATTTTACAGGAAGAGTCTAAGGTTTTCTCTAAATCATTTATTATTTGCATTTATATAAGACTGAGATTTTGATTATTTGTCCTATTTTGAACCATTCATTTTTCCCCCAGCCTTTCTAGAAATAATTGTGATAAATGCTATTCAAATATATAAATATAGCTAATGGTATTTTGCTGTTAATGAACATTGGCAAAAGCTAAGAATTATTCTGAAACAAGTTTTAAACGATTTAAAGTAATTGCAAGGTTTCCAACTACTTTTCTATCTTTAACTTACTGTACTATAGATTTGTCTAGTTATCTGTAAATCGTAAAAAATACTATTATATGAAGCATTTTAGCAAGGGCTACTTTCATAGTAAATATGATTAAGAAAGAAAGAATATATGCACAAGCAAGGATAAAGAATAAATTATAAGCATAATCGAGGTCCTTGAATTTGGGAGGAACTCGATATCCTGGCAGTCAGGATCCCGGAGCTCTGCATACCTGTGCCAGAATCCTGACCACCGAGATACTGACCGACAGGATACCAACAACTATTCTCCCTCGTGGTGTGTCCATAACACGCTTGGAGGGAGAGAAAATTGTGTGGCATGCGTAGCACGCCACCATGCCCACAAGGGGCTCTTTTGCGTTCACCCCACTGCCAGCATTCTGGTAGTCGAGATCCCAGCGCTAGTATGCTGGGCACTGGGATCCCAAGCAATGGTATATCATATTACACCCCTTCAATTTAGCTTACCCAGTGGTAACTAATTTAAAGCATGGACCCCAGAGAGAATTTTCTGATTGATGCTGATCAGTGTTCTACTATGCTTGACTAAATGATACCCCTTTTACACTAAGCTTTTGACCTGGTTTATTGCCAGGTTATCCCAAGTCTAGAGACCCAGGTATCCAACCCAGGTAGCTTGAAGAGTTGGTCCCGGGAAGGACCTAGGTAACTGTAGATGGCAGTGTGAATTGCAGCAAACCTGAAACTTTGAGATGTTGACATCTCCAAGTGCTGTCCGAGATAAGCCCTGGCAATATCCCAGGAACAGCCAGCAGTGTGAAATGGTTTCAAGCTGTTGTGACGTGGCTTGAAACCCTTGTCCAATGACCCGGGCTGGACCTAAAGTTTGGTATAAAAGGGGTGCAGCTGTTAGACTCAGAAGCAATCACCAGAAATTATATTTCATGTAAGTTTTACAGTATGTATAAAACAATTGTATTCCATGGACCTAGGTGTGACGTGATTTAGTGTATCAAAATCGCTGATGTGCTGTGTGTGACCTGGTTGCAGGGCTGAAGAATGGATATTTTATAGGCTTGTTCCAGTCATAAAAGATTGTGTGCCTAAGCTACATGATTCAGTCCAAATAACCAGATCTTTTAGGCCAGTTCAAGGAATATAAATCTTGAAGAGATTATGAGAGGGTCACCACTAAGAGGAATTTTGTGTCTACCTGGGCTGTTCCAACAAACCTTCCCCATATACTGAGAGACAGTTACTTAGCAGTGAGTGACTGCTGTGAGTAATGACTCATTCATTAATATCTAGCACTAAGAGAGTTATAACATAAAGATGGGGGCTGTAGAGCATTTTCTATAAGATAAGTGTGAGATGCTCTCAACCCAAAGTGTCCATTACCTTAAGGTGGGTCTTCAGCAGGGCCAGTTCTAGCCTTGTGGCACCTTACCCCCTATTCAAAACAGACAGTGCATGGTGGAGGCACATGTCAAAAATATAGGGGCATGGCTTCATAGAGAAGGGGCATGGCCACAGAATAGTAGCAATTCACATTACACTGCACAGGACTGTCCGTCAGTCACATTAGATCACACAGTAGTGTCTGTCAGTCACATTTAACCACACCTTTTATACATATTATGTTATGTTAGAGCCCCTTACACACATTACACCATAGTAGATCAGAGCCCCTTATACACATTATGCCAGACAGAGCCCCTTTTATGCACTTTATACCAGGTAGAGCACCTTACATGCGTTATGCCACATAAAGCCCCTTACACATTTTATCTCAAGTAGAGCCCCTTACACATGTTAATTGTGGTATACCCTCTAACACGTTATGCCAGGTAGAACCTCTTACACGCATTGCACCAGGTAGAACCCTTTACAGACATTGTGCCAGGTAGCGCCCCTTATACATGTTCTGCCAAGTAGAGCCCCTTATACATGTTGTGCTAGAGAATAAGAAAATGTGAGTGAGTGAGTGTGTGTGTGTCTGTGTGTGTGTGTGTCCCATCCAGGGCCATCTTAACTGCAGTATAGACCATGGGCAAAGTGGTCCTAGGGAACCCTTCCCCCCAATCATGACTGTGTGCTGCTGCTGTCCCCCAACCACCACCCCCCTTCTGTGTACTTGGCTGCTGCTCTTTTCTTACCCCCTGAACTTTGGGCATGGCTGCTGCTCTTCTCTTTCTCCCCCCACACATTTGGGCATAGCTGCTGCTCCCCCATCCTGTGTGCATGGCTGCTGCTGTTCTCCTCCCCCCCTCCCACACACACACACACACACACACACACACACACACACCGGTGGGCATAGCTGCTGCTCTTCTCCCCCCATCTGTGCATAGTTGCTGTTTCCCCCTTCCTGTCTGTGTGCATGGTTGCTAGAATGTCACTATTCCACCAGCCTGCTAGCCCACTCACTAGCCTCCAGAATGGTGCAGACAGTGGGCACACTGGGCAGCTGCCCTGCTAGCCTGCACCTAAAACCACCACTGGTCTTAAGACTGGTAATGCATCAAACTTTCTTACAGTATGTTACTCTTTTCGTGGCAAAGTCCTAACATCGTGTAAGAGAACTCTGCTTTTTTTATTATTTCCCTTTTTTTATTTTCTTGAAGCTAATGTAATATAATCTGTTTGTCTGTGTATGTAATATTATTTTTCTGTAACCAAACCTTGCAAATATTTTTTTGTATTAAATAAATTTTTAAGCCAGTATATTGCTTCTTGTGGAACTTGAAAGCCTGTGAGGTCAATGCTACATCCCTACTGTATGATTATGTGTAAAATATTAATATTTGGGTGGAGAATGTAAAGACACGTTAAAAATCTTTTCTGATGAGAGAGTGTGTTTTTATCTTAAGTGAGTGAAGTGTGCAAAACTCATGTCCCAGCTGTCTTAGATTGTGGTATCTGAGATATGGCAATACTGTTCCAAGTTGGATTACATTAGCTACACCTACTCAAATAAATTTAATATGACTGTGCTGTCTTATTGTTTTAATGTATGAGAAGAATTTGCGAGTATACCAATGTAATGACCACATGAAGTTTCTGTTTAAACTTACTGAATCCTAGTTCTTTCTATAACTGCCACTTATACTATAGAGAGTGATGTGTTTACATAGAGTACTGTCAGTTTCACCAGGAGCAATGTGAGAATGACACTCACCTTATAAAGCACCAGCAATCAATTATTGAATGAGAATGAAAGCTCCATGTTAGAAGTTTGTATTGGCTCTGTAGCACATCTGCTTTACCAGAGGTGTAAACTTTGGACTATTGCACATTACTTGTAAGAGAAAATGTCTTTCTCTACTTCATCACATGTTCCTGATTAACTGACTTTATTTTTCAATCCCTCACTAAATACTTTGCTGGTCATTGAATGTTTTCCTAATAGCTGCATTTGGATAACCTTCATGTTGATGTTTTGCAAATCTGTATTCTGTGTTTATTAATACTGGTAATGGCTGTTGTTATTATTTCAAGTTTATAATCTGACTGCATCATCCTACATTTCATCATCCTACATTCAATCACTACTGTACATTCCATTACAAACTCTGTCTGTGAATCCCTCTGCTCCTCTGTGTACTCTCCAGATTTTAATGCATTTAACCTGTCACATCCTGATTGTGCCCAGAGAATGTACTTCTTTCATATCCCACATTGCCTTACTGTATTTTTTACTCCAACATCTTTTACTTTTATTCTGTACCTGACACTACAGATGTGTCCACGATTACCTTTCTGAAAACAGTGCAATGGCAGTCAATTTGACAGGACATAAATTCCTTGTGTTGTTGTGCCATGATGTTGTGCCATGACAATTCATAGTTTCACCACTGGGTGGACAGTGCATAATGTAACGTAGCTTTCCACCTACATTTGTCGTAGAACCAATTTTTTTTCCAAGTACAGTAAGAGGACAAATGAAGAATGTTTACTTGACACCAAGGTAGTCTAGTGGACTAATGCTTTGATTTAGTAAACCAAGTACCCAGGTTCGAACCCCAGGAAAGCAACTTTCATTTATAGAAATTTTATTTTTTATTAAAGATATAAGCTGCTTTGTTCAAAGGACTTTTTTTTGAGAATGGCAAACAGGGAATGTGATTACTTTCACTCTGCTAAAATTGTTCTCCTGCGATCAGATTGTTGCCGCCTAAGGCGAGTGTATATTTGCCGTGCAAGTGTGTGATCGCATGTGTATGCCGAGCAGCTAAAAATCCAGACAGCTGCAAATCCGTTCGTACCTCACTCACCAGTGATCAGTTTTTACCAGTGTGCGCAGCCCAGGCCTTACTCCTACAGTGCGATGAGAATGGGCTGATCAGGGCCCGAGCTGACATCTCACACCCTCCCTGAAATCACTTGGGCACGCCTGCATTTTTCCACACAGTCCCAGTAACTGGTCATTACCACCCACAAACATCCCCTTCCTGTCAATTAACATGCGAATGGCTGTGCGATTAGAATTTCACAACAGCCTATCACTGACCGATGATGCCAGTTGTTGTTTGCCGAATCGCGTGCGCATTGTGGTGCATATATTTGCGCAGTCAAGCGCTCATCACCAGCTGTGCGAAAATGAAAATCAGCATTCAGGTCTGAATCAGGCCCTATATTAATATTGTCTATTTGCTGTAATAGCAGTGTTTATACCTGTAATGGTGACACTCTATAAGTATGTTTTGCTGATAAGAATAAAAAGCTCTTGCTCATTAAGATGAGTTACTTATTGATTTCTGCTGTATAATGTTGTAAAGATAATTTTCATTATAAAGCTGGCATAGTTTCCTCAGACCATAAATTTAAATTTGATGCAATAGGGTTTGTTAAAAAGTAGCAAGTTGTTTTGTTGTTACCTTTTCCTGTGGATATTCTTTAAACACAATGTGGAAAAAAACAGTGCTACTGTATGTGACTGAAAATCTAGGCAGCAATTAAACCTGCTGTATTTTAAAGGGATCCGGTCTTTAGGTCGACAATGCTTTGCAACAGGGTCTTTAGATCAACATGTTCGAGGTCGACAGGTCAAAAGGTCGACATTAATTTTTCATTTTTTTTCTTTTTTTAACTTTTTCATACTTTATGATCCACATGGACTACAATTGGAAATGGTAACCTGTGCCGAGTGAGGCACCTTGCCCGAAATATGGCAAGTGAAGTGAGCCATCTGAGGGGACACGGTGCACTAATTGGGGTTCCTGGTCATTGTATGGAGGAAACGACACCAAAAAAACATCAAAAACTCATGTTGACCTCTTGACCTGTCGACCTAGACCACGTCGACCTAAAGACCCTGTTGACCTAGAATCCCTGTCAACCTGCTTACTGTCGACCTTACATACCACACCCATTTTAAATGGGCATCTGGAAGAGGTCCTGGTTAGGCAGATTGTGCTGTGGGCACCGGTGGCACTGCAGGCAGGACATGAGCTGCAACAAGATACCATTCAGCCGGTCCCAGTCCATCTACTGGGGGTGCTGAGAACAGGCTGCAGTTAGGGGGTAGAGGTACAGTACAAAGGGGGGCTCCCGTCAAATCGTGATGCTCCCAGAAGCAGAGGTGAAGCATCGGTGAGTACAGGAAGGATGAAGGGTATGGGATCACCACTGGGATAGCAGCAGCGAACTGTCTGACCTAGTCAAGTGTTTAAATAGTAGGTACTGTACTGCGGGGAGGGGAGGTGGCAGTGACCCACTGCAGTGTATGGTGAACTTTCTCTGCCCCTGTGTCACCTGGGGGACAGTCTTCTGGTCTGCTCCGGCAGAACAACCCATCAGAAAGGTCCCCATCCCCTCTGCCAGCAGCAGCATCCCAGTTCCCGCACCATCTCCACTGCCGTTGAGGTTCCCAGGGTGACAGGGGCAGCACAGTGATATACTGATGCAGCTGTCCCTGAACCTCCTCACAGCTCCCACTCCACTGCTGCCCAGAGATCCTGTGCTTACCCTGTCACTGGCAGACAGTGATGGGAAGAAGTAGGTGGTCACTGCTGGTCAGTTACCACCTACTTATCGTTCAGTTGGGGGAACAGTTCCCCCTGCACTAAAACAATAACTGGGGAGTGGAGTGGGGTGCAGAGGTGCTGAGATCATCAGTGAGGTGTGGGGGCTCCAGCGATCGCGGGTGGGGGTTGTTCCGCGATCGCAGGGGTTTTGATGTGACAGCAGAAGCAGCAGCGATGTACTGTTGTAGCTGCCCTAGTTCCTCCTACCGCTCCTTTGACACTGCTGGGGATCCAGGTGAGACAGGGGCAGCTCGGCAGCAGTGATGAACTGCCACAGCTGCCCCTGAACTATCTCCCAGCTCCTGCTCCACAGAGCTGTTGCTGATGGAGATCCAGGGATGTAGTGTTACAGAAGTAGGAGGACACTGCTGGTCAGTGTCCGCCTACTTATCATTCAGTTGGGGGGAAAGTTCCCCCTACCCCTGAGTGATTAGTTGGGAAAATCAAACAAGTTGAATTTTCCTAACTAGTTGGACCAACTATTTTTGACCGTTTTTCAGCGTTTGGGAGCAAACGGCTGATAATTGTTTGCTCCCACTAACTGCAAGATTATCGTTCCAAGAAGCTAAAAAACAAACATTCTCCATAAAGGAGCTGCGCAGCAAAGCACATATTAACCCATATTAATAAAGATCTGTTTACAGACTACAGTGAGGGTCCAAATAAACACAGGAAATTAGCAATCATGCCATAGCTTTAGAGTCCAATTCCTAATTGTGTAGGTGTGAAAATCTCAGTGTTTGAGGCCTTTGAAGTAGATTCCTTGGGGGGTAGAGATAGCATGTATCCTGTCTGGAGGATGGCTTGGGTCATGGGATTTGAAATGAACAGTGACTCGTAAGGGTGGTACACACGGAGCAATATTCAGCTAATTTCTAAGCAATCTGACTAGATTGCTTAGAAATTAGCTGAACATCTCTCCATCTGTAGGGGTGCCAGCGACAGGACCGCATATCGTTATCGCGGGTGCTAGATTGGCCTGCATGCAGGCACAATGTAGCAGGTCACTAATACCCCTTTTATACTGACAATTTTGTCCCGGGATTTTGCACGTGAACGCGCATCATCCCGGGAAGCTGTGCAGTGTGAATGGGTGTACCGGGTCAAGGCAACCTGGCACCCATTCTCTGCATAGGAGGATGCGGTGCTTGGAGAAGATTATCTACAAGCACCGCCTCAAGTAGAGTCAGCGGTGACGTCACAGACCCGGCACTATGCCGGGTCGGGCTGCTAGTGTAAAAGGGTCATTCCCGGGAATGTGTCCCAGGAATTATACCGGGACACATTCCCGGGAATGACCTCGGCCTGCAAGTGTAAAAGGGGTATTATTTAACCACTAGGTGAAATGAGCGCCCCCCCCCCTCCCCGTGTTCATCCCCCCCTCGCTCAGCACATCACACTGTGCTGAGCGGTTTGTGCTAGACCGATCAGCATACATCTCTGGGGAAATCTCCCCATCAGTCCGGCCCTTTAAGCAATTCAGAGCCTCAGTTTATTAATGCAAAAATTAGAGTTGCTGTACTTATTTCTCAGAGCACAGAGGTGAATAAAGTCTAAAGTGACATTAAAGAATAAGTTATGAATAAGCTAATAGTGCTACAGTGTAACAGAACTCTTGACTCTTCCTGTTCCTTTGCACCTTACATCCATGCTCTGGCGCAACGTTGTCGGTTCCAGTTACGCAACATTGCTTGCATCAGGCCATTTCTCTCACAGAGTGCAACTAAACTTATCATCCACTCACTGATCATCTCTCGACTTGACTATTGCAATGTTATCCTCACTGGCCTCACTTGCTCCCACCTCGCTCCCCTCCAATCTCTCCTCAACTCTGCAGCTAGGCTCATCTTCCTCTCCCGCCGCTCCACTTCTGCCACTCCCCTTCGACAAAATCTGCACTGGCTCCCATTCCCCGACAGAATCCTCTTCAAACTCCTCACCCTCACATACAAGGCCATCTCTGATTCCACTGCTCCCTATATCTACAACCTCCTCTCCCTTCATACTCCCTCCCACCCACTACGGTCGTCCAAGGACTGCCGCCTCTCCTCTGCCTTGGTCACTGCTTCCCATGAAGGAGTTCAAGATTTTGTCCGTGCTGCACCCCTTCAGTGTAACGCGCTCCCCCACTCCATCAGACTCTCCCCGTCCTTGCAAAGCTTCAAACAGGCACTGAAAACACACCTATTTAGTAAAGCGTACCCCTCCGATGCATAACCTAGTCTTTTGGCTGCTCCTCCATCTCCCTGCCCCATGCCTTGAACATCTCTGCTTTGCTTGCATACTGCCATCAGACTTCCTCCTGCTTGCTTGCACATCATGTCATCTATCTGTCGCCCCTCCCTACTAGATTGTTAGCTCTTCAGAGCAGGGCCCTCTTTCCTCTTGTTGTCTAAGCCCTCTTCTCCGCACATTTCATTCAGTGACCATCTTTACCTGCTTTTTCTCCTACTGGTAAAGGCTCCTCTCTATCTATGGCCACCAGCCCCAAGTAGTACAATTATTACTCCCTCGCTACTTACATCTAAGCTGTATTATGTTTTGAGAATTGTGGTGCTCTTTGTTACCTGCAATCTATTTTTGTTATTTATTTACTGTAATTCTAAGTTTTGTCTCCCTGTACTGTCCTTTTTATGGAGCTGCGAAACACTTGTGGTGCCCTATAAACAAAATGTAATAATAAAAATAATAATAATAAGATTTTGCAATGATAAAATAATTCCAAATAAAGAGTATAAACATACTATAAGTGGAGAAAATGAATGCAATCAGTTGGATGTTTTGTACAATCAATACACAATTACTGTGTACAGTGTTGCAGAGATGACTTTACTTTTTTTTTTAAACCATTTTCAAGATTCCATAACAAATGTAATACTAGTGTGAGGGACATTTTACAGATAAAATATAACAAATTAATTAATTTAAACAGGTACTGTGATTTTGATATTTCAAGCATTTGCAGAAAGGATGAGTACGATAGGTAAAGGGCCCCTTATGCAATTTCTATGCATTATTCGTTTGCGTACACACATCTGATGATGCAGCCCACAAGAAGAGATTTGGCAGCCCGAGGAATGAGGCTGGCATTGGAACTGATGGTGAAACTGGCATTGATATGGATGGTGGAGGAGCTGCTGGGTGCAGCAGTCTGGAGGTACTGTAGCACTGGACTGGACATAATTCACTGGAGTTGTGGCAGTCAATATGTCTATCACTATTGGTCAACAGGCCATAGGTCAACTCATGAAAAAGGTCGACATACCTTTGGTCAACATGGTCAAAGGTCGACAAAAAAGAAAAATGTCAACATGAGTCCTACCCTTTTTATTCCAAAACAGGTGGTTTTTCATACTTTACTATCCAAGTGGACTTAGAGTTAGATTACAATAGTGTGCCAAGCATAGCTCGGCGCTATGCCCGAAGCATGGAGAGTAAAGCGAGCAACACAGTACACTTATATGGTGTCCATGACGACATATGTATATCTATGCCAATTCAGTAAGAATACAGTATTGTCAAAGGGGTTAAATAAAAACAAATGACAAGGGTGTACAGTACTGTATGTGTATCGGTACTCCCTCTCCCAGCGATTTTGAGCTGAAAGCAGCTCACTTTTGGTGTTTCGAGCTGCTTTCAGCTCAAAACCGCCCAGTGGGTTTGCCCCGGTGATGAGCGGTGAGCGCTGATGCGTGCTCCCACTTCATCGCCGGCAGCTGCGAACAGCGGGGTGGACTGCTTTCCATAGCGTCCTGCTATGGAAAGCCTTTCACCCCCCGCTGACAGGGGGAAAATCACTCAGTGGGTATGCCTGAGCAATTTTTAGCCCAGCAATGTCAGCGATCACACGGGCCTCCTGCTCTCTTAAAGCACCTGTGCTTTCAGCTACTATTTGCCTCAACACACAGGAGGAATGAGAAATGAATTTGGAGACAGTTGGTAAGATGTACTAAGCCTTAAAAAGTGATAAAGTGGAGAGTGATAAACCACCAACCAATCAGTTCCTAAATGTCATATTTCAAACACAGCCTGTGACATGGCAGTAAGGAGCTGATTAGATTGTACTTTATCACTCTCCATTTTATCACTTTTTAAGCTTAGTACATCAGGCCCAGTGCACTGTCCCCAGACAGACAACTAATTAGGTTTCCATTTGCCCCCCCCCCCCCCCCACATTTTGTTAATGCTAATTGATGTTGTATTGCGACTTTTGTACAGTCTCTTACTCACAAAGTAGCACATGCACTGTGTCCAAATTAATTGCTCCTTCTTCCTGTGTGTTGAGGCAAACAGTAGATGAAAGTCACAAAATCACTGTCAGTAATTTAATTACATTATACTGCACTGGTGTATGAAATACTGTTTGGTACCATATTTTGAAGCACTAATTTGTACTGTATGTACTGTATGTCTACATTAAAGTGCACAGTCATTTAACCAGAATGTTATTTCCTGGCTTCATAATATTAAATATAGTGACATATTTCGAAAATCTAAAGTAAAAAATTTAAACAACAGATATTGGGGGCAATTCTGAGTTGATCGCAGCAGGATCTTTGTTAGCAGTTGGGCAAAACCATGTGCACTGCAGGGGGGGCAGATATGACATGTGCAGAGAGAGTTAGATTTGGGTGTGCGGTGTTCAATCTGCAATCTAAATTGCAGTGTAAAAATAAAGCAGCCAGTATTTACCCTGCACAGAAACAAAATAACCCACCCAAATCTAACTCTCTCTGCACATGTTATATCTGCCTCCCCTGCAGTGCACATGGTTTTGCCCAACTGCTAACAAAAATCCTGCTGTGATCAACTCAGAATTACCCCCATTGAAACAAAAGATATTGAAAATGACTATACATACCCATGTGCATTTGGTAGGTTTTGAGCTGAAAGCAGCTCACTTTTGGTGTTTTGAGCAGCTTCCCAATGTGTATGCCCCGGCGATGAGCGGTAAGCGCTGATGCGTGGTCCCGCTTCATCGCCGGCTGCTTCTGTTCATCTGCTGGAATTACCAGCAGATGAACGGTGGAGTGGACGGCTTTCCACATATTTTGAAACTGTAAAGTAAAAAAATTAAACAACAGATATTGAAAATGACTATACGTACCATGCGCATTTGGTAGGTGTGTTGATTCTAATTAAAGTTCTCTCAGAGGCATGATAATGAACCGTGGGTAAACTGACCTCAATACCACTGTATTGCAGCCACTGTTTTATTATTGTCTTATTTTCCTTCTTCATATTAGCAATAATTTGGCTCACACTCTTTGAAATTGTGCTGTCATCTTGTAGTGTGTACATACTGACTGTACAGGTATAATGTTATGTACTGCAGTAAAGTGGAGGAGATCATAAGGGATAAACAGTACATACAGGTTTAAAATGTGGGATGTCACATAAAGCTGTCCAATCATTTCAAGGACAACCTATGCCAGTGGTTCTCAACCTTGGTCCTCAAGTACCCCCAACAGTTCATGTTTTCCAGGTCTCCTCACAGGATTGCAAGTGAAATAATTAGCTCCACCTGTGGGTCTTTTAAAATGTGTCAGTGAGTAATAAATACACCTGTTCAAATGCTAGGTGACCTGGAAAACATGAACTGTTGGGGGTACTTGAGGACCGAGGTTGAGAACCACTGACCTATGGAAACTTGAGACAGGATTGTGTGCAAATTAGTTCACAGTTTAAGTAGTGGTCTGTTACCTATTGGACTTAACAATACTAAGCTTTCTGTGAACAAAGACCAGCAGAATGAAGAAGAGGACTTTCTATAGCAAATCTCCAAATAGATGTTTTCCAAGAAGCTTGCTACTAATACTTGCCTACCTGGCCCTCTCCATGAGGGAGAACATGCTCTGTTCCTGGACTTTCCTGGTAATGTATGATTGCCATCACCTGTGGTGAAACACCTTTCTTATCAATTAACTAGCTCACCACAGGTGATGGCAATCATACATTACCAGGAAAGTCCAGGAACAGAGCATTTTCTCCCTCATGGAGAGGGTCAGGTAGGCAAGTATGTTGCTACTATGGTACCGAAGACCACTAAACCAAAGAAAGTGAGGAAAGAAAATGTACCAAATGTAAGGAAAAAAACTGTAAAGGCAAAGTGTGTAGTCCTTTCTCGAAACTGCATCATTGTGGAGCAAGCAATGAACTTACAGAAGGACCCAGCTACACCTAATTTTATGTCATTAATGGATGACATTGGTATAATGGCGCAAGACAAAGTTTTACCAGAGAACAGTACATTCACACCAGTGTTACTATGTAGCAGATCCACACTTGGACTCTGTTTGAAACTTAAATACATGGGAGTCAGTGACAGTATCTGTACAAGCACCTGCCCTGAGTTGGTGAATCAGCTGTTGGGTGAGGTAAAAGAATTCAGAGCCGAGATGAGGACACAGCTCAGGGCTGAAGTTGACATCATGAGTGTTGCATTGGTGGAGACTATTAGAAATGATGTTCAGGATACTGTTCATGATTCAGTTCGGGAAGGCTGCTGTTGGGTGGAAGAATGCTATTACAAAGCAAAGTACTACAATGAAAGAGACAGAATCTCAAAATCCCATACAATTCTTAAATGATTTTGACAATGAGGGTCATTCCGAGTTGATCGCTAGCTGCCGTTGTTTGCAGCGCAGTGACCAGGCTAAAAATTGGCATTTCAGCGCATGTGTATGCACCGCAATACGCACGCACGATGTACAGGTACAAAGACCTTTGTGGTTTTGCACAGGTCCTAGCGAAGCTTTAAGTCACACAACACAACGCAAGAAGATTGACAGGAAGGGGGCATTTCTGGGTGTCAACTGACCATTTTCAGGGAGTGTTTGGAAAAAATGCAGGCGTGCCGGGGAAAACGCAGGCGTGGCTGGGCAGATGCTCGGCGGGTCTGTGAAGTCAAAAGCCAACCCTCCAACGTTAGAATCAATGCACACGAAGAGTAAGTCCAGGGCTGCTCTTGTTTTGCACAAAATGTTTTTGCAGGTGCTCTGCTGCACAGGCGTTTGCACTTCTGCAAAGAGAAAATACACTCCCCAGTGGGTGGCAACAATGCGTTTGCCTGGCTGCTAAAAACTGCTAGCGAGCGATCAACTCAGAATGACCCCCAATGTCTACATGGAAGATGACCTATTTTTCACTAAAGACGCCACTGCACCAATAACACCAGTACAGCAAACAACAGTAAGAAGGACTGGGGATAGTGATACATGAGTGCCACAGAGGTTCAGCACACTTGCGCAACTTACACAAAGAGATTTTTCAGTTATAGCAGGAAGACCTGTGGAAAATATACCACCTGAAATGGATTTATTGCTGTTCACCCTGAGCAAGGGACATCTTCATCGATATGCCCAAACCATATTCCAGGAGCATGTTCCACACCAACTGTACCTGGCTTGGGTTAAAAATGTGAACTTTGATGGTAACAAGATAAAAAGGGCACTACCTGTAAATCTGAAGGAGGATATCCTGAAGCAATGTGGGGAGAAATTCCAACTAATAAACAGTGATATTACAAAGATCAAAAGTACTTTGAATTCATTGCTAAGGATGCGCGGAGTACAGCCCTGGGATAACGATGTCCAATGGGGAACTCTGCTAATTTTACAGCCTCTGCCTATCCTAATATATTGTTAGATACTGTATATCCGGCAGCAGTCATTGTTAGATACTGTATTTCTTGCAGCAGTCATTGCTAGATACTGTATTTCCTGCAGCAGCTATTGTATATTTCATGTACTTTACACTAAATATAAAATATACATTCTGAGTGCAAATTTAATGCAACAAGTTTTTTCAGCTTCTAACTTTAGTGTATGCAGCTACAATATCAAAAGTTTTTTTATACATTTCTTGTTCCTTGCGATAAATAAATACGATATGTATTTAAAAATATAATTGATTCAGCTTCCTTTTTTACTGGTCAAATAATATAAAATGCTCAGGAAATGCTCTCCTGGCTGTGAGGGAAGCCTGTGCTATGCTTTAGAGGAGAGTAGGGTGCGGGCATCACTGCATCTACTGTATAAAGGGGCCTACACATGGGGTGACTGTGCTGAGCGATCTGAGTGATGCTAGATCACTCAGCACACAGCGATGTGTCAACGATGTGTGCTGAGTGATCTGTCAGGGCCAGTGAATACTGGCCCTGACAGGCGATCTGACTAGATTTATCCTGCATGCAGGATCTTAGGGGGTCATTCCGAGTTGATCGCTCGCTAGCAACTTTTTACTGTGCTGCGATCAGATAGTCGCTGCCTATGGGGGAGTGTATTTTTGCTTTGCAAGTATGCAAACGCTTTTGCAGCCGACGGCACAAAAAAGTTTATTGCAGTTTCTGAGTAGCTCTGGACTTACTCAGCCCTTGCAATCACTTCAGCCTGTCCGGTCCCGGAATTGACGTCAGACACCCGCCCTGCAAACGCTTGGACCCGCCTGTGTTTTTCCAAACACTCACAGAAAACGGTCAGTTGACATCCATAAACGCCCTCTTTCTGTCAATCACCTTGCGATCGGCTGTGCGAATGGATTCTTTGTTAAATCCAGCACTGATACTCTTTGTACCTGTACAACGCGCCTGCGCATTGCGGTGCATACGCATGTGCAGTTTTGCCGAGTTTTAACCTGAGCGCAGCACTGCAAAAAGTTGCTAGTGAGTGAACAACTCTGAATGACCCCCCTAATCGCCAGGCGATAGCGACAACTGAACATCTGTGTATTTAAGATATGCAGTACCTATCAGACACATAATCACTGTTGAAGTGTGGTTCCAATTTAAGAAATATAGCATCATCATTATTTATTTACAGTTTCTTATATAGCGCAGCATAATTGTTTCCTGTTGGTTCATTTAAAAAATATTAGTTATTTTGTGTGCACTGTGAGTGTGTAGAGCAGTGTTTCCCAACCGCGGTCCTCAAGGCACACTAACAGTCCTGGTTTTAGTGATATCCAGGCTTGAACACAGGTGACTTAATTAGTAGCTCAGTTATTTTGAATTAACCATCTGTGCTGAAGCCTGGATATCACTAAAACCTGCACTGTTGGTGTGCCTTGAGGACCGCGGTTGGGAATGCCTGGTGTAGAGTGATTGCTATCACACAGAGCTGCCACTACTATGATCGGGGAGGGTGGGGGATGGGAATTGCTTGAGCTGTGTGCACTGTGAGTGATTGTGGTCATTCTGTTTGGGGGAGGGGAGAGCACACATCGCTGCATAATGGGGGTAATTCCAAGTTGATCGCAGCAGGAAATTTTTTAGCAGTTGGGCAAAGCCATGTGCACTTCAGGGGGAGCAGATATAACATGTGCAGAGAGAGTTAAGGGCCCTACACACTGGCCGAATTTTTGAAAGATATGAACGATCTCGTTCATAAATGAACGAGAACTCGTTCATATCTTTCAGTGTGAAGACTCCAGCGATGAACGATGCGCGGCCCCGCGCTCGTTCATCGCTGGTCTCCCGTCGGCTGTGCATGCAGGCCAATATGGATGATCTCGTCCATATTTGCCTGCACTTCAATGCAGCCGCGTGACGGGGGGAGTGAAGAAACTTCACTCCCCCCGTCACTGCCCCCCCGCCGCCGGGTCGCTCGTCGGCCGTATCCGCCGTCGGGCAGCTCGGCGGCGGGTCGGCCAGTGAGTAGGGCCCTTTAGATTTGGGTGGGTTATTTTGTTTCTGTGCAGGGTAAATACTGGCTGCTTTATTTTTACACTGCAATTTAGATTGCAGATTGAACTCACCACACCCAAATCTAACTCTCTCTGTACATGTTATATCTGCTCCCCCTGTAGTGCACATGGTTTTGCCCAACTGCTAAAAAAAATCCTGCTGCGATCAACTTGGAATTACCCCCAATGCCTGGTGCTCAGACCTGCATTAAACACTTCGCTCACTACAAGGATACTAAAGGTTATGATTTGTGACATGGATAGACAAGGATAGAAAAAGTAAAAGAATATGAAAAAATTCCAAAAAGCTTGTGTTGACCATATCTGTGTGTTGACCATTTCCATGTTGACCATTTGCTGCTGTGAGTAGTTGTTTCCTGATTTGGGAGCAGCCGGTATATAATGAGCTGTCCAAGCTCACGGTAGTATTACGTAGTTTCAGGGTTGGTGATACCTGCGCTCACCTGATGTCTAGGTGTATGTGTCTTACATTATTACCAGTTACTTATATAGTGCACACATATTCCGCAGCGCTTTACAGAGAATATTCAGCCATTCACATCAGTCCCTGCCCCAGTGGAGCTCACACTCTATATTCCCTTCCACATGTACACACACACACACATTCGTGCAAGGGTTAATTTTGTTGGGATCCAATTAACCTACCAGTATATTTTTGGATTATGGGAGGAAACCGGAGTACCCGGAGGAAACCCACTCAAGTACGGGGAGAATATATAAACTCTGCACATTATGAGGAGTGTACAATGGTGTATTTGTAGTGTTCTTTATTGAGACACAATGCTCAGGTCACATGCATATTAATTAGACAGGTAAAAAGGGGAGATTTATAAAACTGCACAGGACCTATGTTAGGTTCACACTATGATTAGTTAGAAATTCAAAAAAACAACATAAAGCCAATAAAGGGTCAAATACTCCTGGCACTTGTTTGGTGGTGCTCCCAGAAAAAAATAGTTCAATAAACTGTACAAATGGATAATCTTTACATAGGAGCAGGGCCGGATTGGCCACTACAATGACCGGGGAGGTTACCGGTGGGCCGATTGGTGCGCCGGGCTATCTGTTATCTGTTTCCCCGCCCCCTTAGCTCCTCACCCGGTCACATCTTTTGTGTATGACAGCCAGCCAGCAGGTGACGTACGGAGGGAGGCGGGGAAACAGATGACAGGTGGCCCCGCACACCAATCAGAGCTACTAGTGCAGCCGCTGCCAGCAGAAGAGGCCTCCGCCAACCTGAAAGGAGGTACGAGCGCCACATCGCCAGCCAGTGATGTCACGTACCTCGGAGGAAAAGAGGCTGCAATCAGTTCAGCAGCCTGCACTATGCTCCCCGGGCCGCCATCAGCTGCAACTTCCCAGACTGTGACAAAAATGGGGAAAGCCGGGGCTGACAGGGAGATGTCCTCTGATTGCTCAGTCAATGGCTCCTGCTGCAGTTTGTCTTTTTAAAAAAACAACAATATTCAAGCAGCTTGCAGCACATTTTATTTTGAAAAGTCTGTCAGGCTGCCTGCTGAGCTGTACTAGATGATAGGGAGAAATAGAGATCAGCAGCAGTTCCAGGTGCACGCAAGCTGTGTGGCCTTCCATGGCGCTGCAACCCGCAGTCACCCCACAGGCGCTTTCCTGAACCCCAGCTGCAGCAGGTGCCATGGGCCCCCACTGAAGCTGATACCATTGAGAGAAACACTACTTGACCTCTAGCAACTAGAGGAGAGAAGGGAGACAGACACTAGAGGTCGAGTAGAACCTCTAGCATCTGAGTGTTTCTCTCAATGGTATCAGCTGCAGCGGGACCCCCTGTAGCCTAGGGCACCTGCTGCAGAAGAAGTGCAGGGAAGCAGGTGGGTTGGGTGCTTATAAACCCCTTGCCAGTGAGCATGAATCCCATGGCAGTGAGCATTAAACCATTGGCAGAGAGCATGAGACCATTGGCAGTGAGCATGAGATCCCCTGGGAATGAGCATGAGACCCCCTGGGAACAAGCATGAGACCACTGGCAGTGAACATGAGACCATTGGCAGTAAGCATGAGACCCCCTGGGAATGAGCATGAGACCCCCTGCCTGGGAACAAGCATGAGGCCCCTGGCAACAAGCAAGAGACCCTTGCCACTGAGCATGAGACACTTGGCAATGAACATGAGACCCCTGGCAGCGAGCAGGTAATTAAAAAAAGAATTAGAAGCTGTGGGGCATAATTTGTAAGAGACATTGTGTGTGGGGTGTAAAATGGAGTCGGGGGCATTACGGTGAGTGGCATAACATGTAATGGGCATTACAATGTATGGCGTAACGTGTAATGAACAGTACGGTGTGTAGCGCAACGTGTAATGTGCATTACAGTGTGTGGCGTAATGTGTAGTGGACATTACGGTGTGTGGCGTAACATGTAATGGGCATTATGGTGTGTGGCGTAATATGTAAAGGATATTACGGTGTGTTGCCTAATATGTAATAGGCATTACTGTGTGTGGCATAAGTTGTAATGGGCATTACAGTGTGTGGCATAAGTTGTAATAAGCGTTACGGTGTGTGGCATAAGTTGTAATAGGCATTACAGTGTGTGGCATAAGTTGTAGTAGGTGTTACGGTGTGTGGCATAATGTGTAATAGGTATTATGGTGTGTGGCATAATATATAATGGGCATTACGGTGTGTGGCAGAATGTGTCTAAGGGGTACTACTGTGTGGTGTAATATGACTGACGGACACTACTGTGCAGTGTAATGTGACTGACGGACACTGCTGTGCGATGTAATGTGAACTGGTACTGTTCTGTGGTAACGCCCCTTCCCCATGAAGCCAAATTTTCACCCTGGGCGCCACAAGGTCTAGAACCGACCCTGATGGAGATCTGTCTGGGGGGTGGGAGGGGGATATTCTGTAGTAGGTGGGGGAAGGGTTTTTGGTGCTAAGGGGGTATGAGTTATATCTGGGTGGGTTAATTCTATGGTAAGGGAAATGATGATCTATCTGGAGAGGTATTCTGTGCTAGAAGAGATGATCTGTCTGAGGGGCGGGGGCAGTGGCGTAACTACTGCCCCCGCAGCCCTCGCGGTGGCTTGGGGCGAGGGGCTGTGGGGGCGCCACTTATTCTGTGGTCTCCTCCTTCCCTCCGCTGCTGTAAGGAGGGACACGGAGGGCACAGCGCGTGCCTCTCCTGTGTCCCTCCTGGTTCTCTGGCGGGTCTAATAAAGGAAGTGCCGGTCGTGAGCTCTGATTGGCTCACGAACCGGCAATTCCTTTAACACGCCGGAGACCCAGGAGGGACACAGGAGAGGTGCACGCTGTGCCCCCCGTGTCCCTCCAACACAAAACAGCACGTGGGGGGGGGAGCCTGGGGGGCACTGGGGGAGCATATGCGGCACAGCGGGAGGGGGGCTTATGTGACACTGGGGGCATATATGGCACAGGGGGAGGGGGGCTTATGTGGCACTGGGGGCATATGTGGCACTGGGAGGGAATATGTGTACCTGACACATGAGAGCGGGGGGCTATATTTGGCACTGGGGGCATGTGAGTACCTGGCACTGTGGGGGAATATCTGGCACTGGGGGCATATGTGGCACTGGGGGGGTATATGTGTACCTGACACATGGGAGCGGGGGGCTATATTTGGCACTTGGGGCATGTGAGTACCTAGCACTGTGGGGGAATATCTGGCACTGGGGGCATATGTGGCACTGGGGGAGTATATGTGTACCTGACACATGGGAGCGGGGGGCTATATTTGGCACTGGGGCATGTGAGTACCTGGCACTGTTGGGGAATATCTGGCACTGGGGGCATATGTGTCACTTGGAGGGTATATGTGTACCTGACACATTGGAGCAGGGGGCTATATTTGGCACTGGGGGCATGTGAGTACCTGGCACTGTGGGGGAATATCTGGCACTGGGGGCATATGTGGCACTGGGGGGGTATATGTGTACCTGACACATGGGAGCGGGGGGCTATATTTGGCACTGGGGGCATGTGAGTACCTGGCACTGTGGGGGAATATCTGGCACTTGGGGGCATATGTGGCACTGGGAGAGCACAGCCCTAGCAACAAGCACTACCCCCTGGCAACGAGAATGACACTCAGTGCATGAAACCCCTGGCAACGAGCATGACACCTAGTGCATGAAACCCCTGGCAACGAGCATGACACCCTGAGCATGAAAACCCCTGGCACCGTGCATGGAACCAAGAGCATGAAACCCCTGGCAACGAGCAGGTAATTTAAAAATAATTAGAAGCCTTACTGTAGGACTTAATGTGTAATGGGCATTACGGTGTGTGGCATAATGTATCACGGACATTGCGGTGTGTGTCATAATGTGTCACAGGCATTACGGTGTGTGGCATACTATATCACGGGCATTGTGGTATGTGGTATAATGTCTCAGGGGCATTGCAGTGTGGCATAATGTATAACGGGCATTGTGGTGTGTGGCATAGGGTATAACAGGTGTTGCAGTATGTGTCACAGGCATTACGGTGTGTGGTATACTATATCACGGGCATTGTGATATGTGGTATAATGTCTCAGGGTCATTGCAGTGTGTGGCACAATGTATCACGGACATTGCGGGGTGTGTCATAATGTGTCAGGCATTACGTTGTGTTGTATACTATATCACGAGCATTGTGGTATGTAGTATAATGTCTCAGGGTCATTGCGGTGTGTGTCATAATGTGTCACAGACATTGTATGTGCTATAATGTATCAGGGGCATTGCAGTGTGTAGCATAATGTATAACGGGCATTGCGATTCCTGTCATAATGTATCACAGGCATTACGGTGTGTGGCATAATGTGTCGGGGGCATTACGGTGTGTGCATTATTGTGTGTGGCATAACGTCTAAGGGCCATTGCAGTATGTGGCGTAATGTATGCGGGGCATTACTATAATGAGGAAAAATGACAAATAATGTAAGGGGCATGAATCAGAATAATTTTTCTTTCTTGTGGTGGCTAACGTCTGGGCGTGCAGGTTGCAAAACTGGGGTAGGAGGTAGTCTTTTCTGCAATGCGTCGCCCCTTTATGCGAAGCCACACCCATTTCAATGAAGCCACACCTCTTTTGTGGCGCACGCGCCTTCGGCGCACGCATATTTATCCCTTTACTAGTACCAATTATGAGGGATGGGGGGGGGGGCGCCGAAGGATTTTTTGGCTTGGGGGAGAAAAATTTCTAGTTACACCACTATTCTATGTTGTGTGGAGATGATTTGGCTTAGGTGGAGGAAGAATCTACTATGGAGAGATGATCTGTCTGAGGGGGAGGGGAGTTATTTATATCTAAAGTAAGATGACCTTCAGTATTGGGGAGGGGGTAGTCCATGCTAGAGGGAAATTATGTGTCTGAGGGGGAAGGGGCTATTCTATGTTAAGGGAGATGATGATCTATCTGGGGGGGCAGTAGTGGATTTACCAGAAAGCTTGGAGAGGCAGAATAGGGGTGGGTAGAGGCCATGACCTGTTTTTTTTGCAGTCCTTCATTCGCATAGTCGCCGCCCATAGGGGAGTGTATTTTAGCTATGCAAGTCTGCGAACACTTGTGTAGCAGAGCTGTACAAACAGATATTGTGCAGTCTCTGCACTGCCCAGGACTTACTCAGCCACTGCGATCACTTCAGCCTGTCCGGGACCGGAATTGATGTCAGACACCCGCCCTGCAAACGCTTGGGCACGCCTACGTTTTTCCAACCACTCCATAAAAACGGTCAGTTGACACCCACAAATGCCTTCTTCCTGTCAATCTTCTTGCGAGTGCCTGTGCGAATGGATTCTTCGCACAAACCCATCGCTGAGCAGTGATCCGCTTTGTACTCGTGCGACGCGCCTGCGCATTGCAGTGCATACACATGCGCAGTTTAGACCAGATCACAAGTTTTATGAAAATGCAGCCTAGCGATCAGGTCTGAATTAGGCCCAATATGTTTTCGATTAATACAGTAAGGGTGTGTTGAGGAAAATGCAACCAAGACAGGGCTGAAAAACAGAAGCATATTTGTCTCTTGCTCAACCTACAGTATGCATTAAAATATGATGATGATGATGATGATGATGATGATGATGTCTTAGGTCCGGTGGGGGTTGTAGTGGTAGGTCGGGGGAAGTGTTAGGGGTGATGGCATTCCTTGTTTTTAATAGAGCACATTTTCTCAAACTCAGGACTCCAAACAGTGCATGTTTTCAGGTCTCCTCACAGAATGACAAGTTAAATAATTAGCTCCAACTTTTAAAATGTGTTAGTGAGTAATGAAGACAGCTGTGCATCTGCTAGGTGACCTGGATAACATGAGCTGTTTGGGGTCTTGAGGACCAAGTTTGCGAACCACTGTAACAGAGTGAAGTAGCTATAATTGCTTTAAAATGTATTTAGTGAGTGTGCAGAGGATTAAATGTCACCCCAAGTTTAATTTCTTAACTTATTCTGCCACAACACAATACTTTCTAAATTTTTTGATGTGTTAGATCCAGCTAATATGCCATGCTCTGCCTTTTGTTGGTGTAACTCCACCTATATTACATTTTTTAGTAGTAATCCCGCCTACATTGATATTGGTTCCGCCTACAGTTGATTTGGTGCCGCCCACATGAGGCCACTTCTAGAAATGTTTCCAGGGCCACTTTTATTTCCCAATCCGTCCCTGCATAGGAGGTAAAAACAAAAGGAGACATTAAGTATATCCTGGCACACACTTGTCAAAAATTATTAATATAATATAACTTTTAATATTCATAATTAATATAAATCATCTCAGAAAGCGACATGGCGATATATAATAATTGTAATCATAAACTTTTTGATACGGTAATCCATTGTATCATAGCGAAATATGGAGGTCATTCCGAGTTGTTCGCTCGCAAGGCGATTTTAGCAGTATTGCACACGCTAAGCCGCCGCCTACTGGGAGTGAATCTTAGCTTCTCAAAATTGCGAACGATGTATTCGCAATATTGCGATTACAAACTTCTTAGCAGCTTCAGAGTAGCTTCTGACTTACTCGGCATCTGCGATCAGTTCAGTGCTTGTCGTTCCTGGTTTGACGTCACAAACACTCCCAGCATTCGCCCAGACACTCCCCCGTTTCTCCAGCCACTCCCGCGTTTTTTCCGGAAACGGTAGCGTTTTTTCCCACACGCCCTTAAAACGGCCTGTTTCCGCCCAGTAACACCCATTTCCTGTCAATCACACTACGATCGCCGGAGCGAAGAAAAAGCCGTGAGTAAAAATACTAACTTCATAGCAAAATTACTTGGCGCAGTCGTAGTGCGGATATTGCGCATGCGCACTAAGCGGAAAATCACTGCGATGCGAAGAAATTTACCGAGCGAACGACTCGGAATGAGGGCCTATATGCGGTATTGAAATACAAAAAAAATCTCTCAAAGGTGTATTACCTTGTTACAATACTTTGAGAGAATTGGCTTCTCTATACTCACACCTTAACCAACAAACAATTACAAAAAATAACAAGTATCAATAGTGCCTTTTAATTAGTATCATAATTTCCCTATCAAATCTCTGTGTGAAGTTTGTATGAACTCTCCATCAGCACATTATCAATCATAAAGGAAAAGATTTTTGCAAACATATGAATTGATACTGCACATTGCAACTGTGCGATAGACTCAACATATTATACATATTACACATGTAAAACAAAAAATGAAGGCTGCTTGGCAGAGCAGCACAATGGCAGCCATCCGCGGCGCCAACTTGAATTCTAACAATGCACATAATACAGAAGATTTAAGTAGTACAACAAAAAATGAACCACAAAGACATAAAAAGCCATGAGCACACAGAAAGCATAATGGATGATTGGTGTAGGCATTTTGGGTAATAACCTCCAAGGGTTGTGTATTCCACCCTCACTAGGTACCAACCAGGTGCATCAGCCATCTTGGGCGCACTGCATAGAATTACCCAGGGTGGAATAGTCCACCCGTAGAAGAGATAACACAAAATGGGGAGAATGCAGAGTCCTAAAGTACAGAGTAGGGTTCCAACAAAACCATCAGGTCCATGTATTTTTCATCCCATTCACAAGCGTACCAGATGAGGCAGCCATGTTGGGCACACTACAAAGGTTACACAGTGGGAGATGAGCCATACAAGGGCTAAATGCATGTATGGGAAAACTGACAGGTGTGTAGGAGTATGCTATACCCTGCATGGAAAGATCCAAATGAAGCACACCCTGCCCACGAAGGAACCATCCGAGGAAGCCATGTGGGGCACTCTACTTAGGTTACTGCTGGCAGGGTGTGCAATCTGTGGATGTATACATTACAGGAATAGCACACAGTGGGGTGGAAGTACGCTGTAAGAAGAAAAAGAAAAGAAAAACACATTTGCTGGAACACTGTACTAACATTATTTTACTGTACAGTATGTGTAGGTGAAGTTTGCAGGCCATTTTATACTGTAAGCCTGCCTGCCTAATTCGGACCTGATCGTAGCAGCAACTTTGTTGGTAGATGTGGGAAAAACATGTGCAGTGCAAGGGAGGTAGATATAACATGTGCAGAGAGAGTTAGATTTAAGTGGGTTATTTTGTTTCTGTACAGGGTAAACACTGACTGCTTTATTTTTACACTGCTATTTAGATTTCAGTTTGAACATACCCCACCCAAATCTTACTCTCTCTGCTCATGCTATATCTAACTCCACTGCACTGCGCATGACTTTGCCCATCTTCTAACAAAATTGCTGCTATGATCAGGTCTGAATTACCCCCTCTAAAATCTTTATCTCAGACTTTCTGCTTACTCAGTTTCTGAAAATGCTACCAGCTGTTATCTGAAAAGTGGTACTGCACTATATTTCAGACTATTTACACATGGCCTGCCATGTATGTCTTGGTAGGAAAGATTATCTAGTGCCATGAATGGCAGGCCATGACACTTTTTCAGAAAGGTAATCGTGGACACATCTGTATTTTTGTTTTTGCTTAGCTTATTTATCAGCTTGAGGGCTACACATCTTCTTTTCAACTGTGTGTTTGAACAGAAATAAACAATATACATTTCACTTATACCTGTTTCCCCAGGTAAAAACACACAGTTTTTCTTAATAGACTGGCTAGTCGAAAGTTTCCCCTACACCTGAACGATTAGTTGGGAAAATCAAACAGGTTTGATTTTCCCAACTAGTTGGACAGACCGTTTCTGGCCGTTTTTCAGCGTGTGGGAGCAAACGGCCGATAATCGTTTGCTCCCACACACTGCCAGATTATCGTTCCAACCAGCCAACTAGTTGGCTGGTTGGAACGATATCTTCCTGATGTATGGCCAGCATAATTAAGGTGTGCCCTGGACATTCTTCAGATTTCAAAATGTTTCAGCAATCACAAAGCAGAAAGTCTTCAACTTGAGTTCTGCTGGAATTACAAAGTTACAAATTTTACTGCATGCATTAGTTAGATATTATCCTGCTTCTCAACTATTTCATCTCCTAACCTGATATCTTGAAGTGATTTCTTTTTTTTAACTTCTACAATAGACAGCGCATATATTTCTTTTCCAGCACCCATGAAATCTATGAAAATTGTCCAACGTGTAGACTGAACGGGTTTACCAGGAATCATTACATAACGAAAAAAAGTTTGAGGTGCCTGATTCATCATTAGCCATTTGTAATTTTGCTGAGACTGCAGCTAAGAAAACAATCATATAGGAGGTTCATGTCCTCAATTGTCAGAGGAATAACGCAAATGCAGAAGAATTTACCCTCCATGTCTCTATTGTGCAAATTCTGGGCATTTCCATCTGCCATCTAGGAAGGCATATACCTCTGCAAAACATTCTCAGTTCATTTTCCAAAAAGAACCTTGATCTGGAATCCACTCCTGTTCCAGTGAGAATTCTACTTGTTCATTGTGTTCCAGATGTAGTCTAATTTTCAATAATTGCTCATTCAGTACAAATCAATTGTCTTCAAGGATCCAGCACCAATGTCTTTGCCAAATCCTACTATAAAGAAGGTTTCAGCTATTAAAGTTGTCTCCTACTGAGAAACTACATTTACTGCCTCCAGTTCTGTCATTCAATTTTATCATGCCAATTGTGTCCTTGTACCTAGAGGTTCCAGTGATGACTACATGTCACATGTGTGTCCCCATGAATTTCAAATGGCAGTTTGTTTCATAGGATTCATGGATTAATCTACAATCTGTGTTAACTGAAGCAACTGCTTTTGATGAAGAGTTCTGGCCAGCCAGAGATGCCTTAGTGTACATGCCAGTCATAGAGGACTCAGAGCACAGGCCAGTCAGAGATGCCTCAGAGCACAGGCCAGTCAGAGATGCCTCAGAGCGCAGACCAGTCAGATGTGTCTCAGAGTATTGGCCAGTCAGAGATGCCTCAGAATGCTGGCAGCCAGAGACTGTTAGGTAGTCCTGGCCTATCAGCGCCGACGATCACAGCTGTGTACTGTCTGTACTTTTTCCTGATTGACAGCTGTATGTGAAGTAATTGCAGCACATGGCCAGTGTTACTGGAGCTGCCAGTGACCAGATCATTCACTACTGACTAAAGTAGTGAATGATCTGGTCATTGCTAAGTCTAAAGGCCATTACTCACTTCTTATTCTTCTAAATCTCTCTGTGTCATTTGCCACTATTGACAACTCTATTCTCATAAAACCCATAGGTTTTCAGGACATAGACCTTTCTTGATACTCATCCTACTTACAGTATCTAATCACTCTTTCAATGTTTACTTCTCTGAATCTACCTCCTCTTTGCTACCTCTATCAGTTGAAGTATCACAAGGCTCATTCTTATGCCTCCTGCTTTTCTAAATCTATACCTCATCTCTTAGTAAACTAAGCAGCTCTTTTGGAATTCAGTATCATATATATGCAGATGATACTCAAATCTACCTATCCTCCCCTGATTTGACACCACCTGTTTTTGTTTACACCACTGAACATCTTTCTGCCATTTCTTCTTGGATGTCACCTTGCCACCTCAAACTTAATATTTCCAAAACAGAATTAATTATATTTCCACCGGCCAGTAATAGTTACCAACGTGATATCTCTGTCACTGTTGACAACTCGACAATTAACCCTACAGTACCTTGCAATCTCACTGCCTTGGTGTCATCCTTGACACTGAACTGTCCCTTGTTCCCCACATTGAATCTGTCCCAAAATCATGTTAAATACAACTAAAAAACATATCAGAAATACAATCATATTTTACAAAAAAAACTGCTAAAACTGTAATCAAAGCACTCATTATTTCCCACATTGATTATTGCAATTGTCTCTTTACTGGTCTTACCAAGATCAGACTCTTACATCTAAAGTCCATTCTGAATGCAGCTGCAAGGCTAATCTTCCTCACTAAATGTTTATCATTTGTTGATTTGCTCCGTCAGTCCTTCCATTGGTTACTTGTTTTCAGCTGTATTCAATATAAAATACTTTTACTTACACACAAGGCTATTAACCAAACTACACCATCATACATCTCTTCTCTTGTGTCAAAATATCACCCACCTGACCTCTTCGCTCTGCATAAGATCTGCTTCTGTCATCCACACTTATTACTTGTTCCCATTCATGATTGCAGGACTTTCTTCTGTGGAATGTCCTCCCACTCACAATTAGAATCTCCTCTAATCTCTAAACCTTCAAGCGTTCACTGAAAATTCACCTTGTCAGGCAATCTTATGAAAGTCCAGAACCATCACATAGCCTTAATACGGTATCCTGTACCTCCCCTCTATACAGTAGACACATTAACCTCATAGATTTTGTTTTTATTCACTTCATATCCTCCTGACCCCAGGCCAAAATTACTGTGGGACTATATCATACAGCCTTTTGCAATCTGGCTGGACCATTTTGCAATAGATAGCACCTGTCCTTGCGTATCAATGCCTGTCCTCCCTATATATTGTAAACTTATAAACAGGGTCTTCCTACCTCTATGTCTGTCTGTTATTACCAAGTTTGTTCAATCACTGTTGTTTCCAATTGTAAAGCGCAACGAAGTATGCTGCGCTATATAAAAAACTGTTGATAAATAAAAAATAAATGTGACTTCTATTGGCTAGCTAACCTTCTACCCGCCTTAGCCTTATCTATGACACACAGTCTGGGGGTGGGCAGAAGGTTAACTAGCCAATGGAGGACTCCCAGAAGTTTTGAGCTGACACCCCTCTGGTTGAAGAGCGCCTCTGCCTGTTCCCTCACCTCACCGGGCACCCCTTCACTTTCTGCATTGCAGCTTCAGGGAGGTCCCTGTCCCAGGACCAGAGCACATTAATGCAGCATTATTGCCCCTGGAACACTGGCTCAAGACTGGGATGCTCCTGCATTGGGGATCAGATATGGTAGGGGAATTTATGCTGTGCATTTAATGATATTTGTTATTCTGCTACTCTAGTGACTATTGCATGTTACAGCTTCTCCCTCCTCTCTCTTTTTCTTATGTCTCTCATAATCTATCATTCTTTCCACTTGTTTTTCATACACTCCAATTGGGAGGACCAATCTGATAATAGTATCAATGTTTATTACTATAGCTGCCACTCTCCCCATTTCAGTTAACATAGTACTCATAATGCTTCATCACATATTTTATCACATTAATCTATTTATCTTCACTATATGTACTTATATGTGTTTATACAGTCACTACATTTACTCAAGGTATAAACTATTTGTTCAACCTATCTACTATTTATGCATATGCAAAGCTATTGCTTCTGTCCTTTCTACATTTCATTCACTTAATTTGTCATATAATACTTCATTACATTTAAGTCCTTTTACTTTTTAGAATATTTAATATTTTTTTACTATATGCACTTAGTACATCGTTATTCACACACTCACTCCATATTTAAGCTCACTATTACAATAATATCTGATCACAAGTTTCTCAGTTCACAGTAATTCTACTCTCACCGCACTTACAATTCATATTCACTCATAACTCTATTTTTACTGCGCAATTAGCTTACATTTACAGAAATACATGTCACTCATGACATAATCTTTATTTTATAAGTGAGCTAATAGTCTATTTAGCACTCCTTAAGTGTATTAGATTAATACCTAATGTAAACATATGTGCGTACACATCAGGAGGAGTTTGATATAGTGGCTCACCTAATGAGATTAATATCCGGCACAATTCTCTCAAACAAATATTAGGTTCTTTTTCCCGTAAATTTGAATTCGATGTTAGAAACGTTAACCCATCTCTGTAATCAAGATAGGCTACTGCCCATCTCTTCATTTGATATATATAAGATACACGTATTACTGACATCTACCAGAATGCTTAAATAATAGGACGGTTTATTTTAATTTTATTTTAAATTTTATTTATTTTTCTATTTTTTCTTTCTTTATTTTATTTTATTTTATACTAATTGTATTAGGGGTGATAAGGGAGCACAAAATATAAAAAATGTTTTACTATATCCCATGGATCACCTTTACACCTACAGGTACCTATAAATGTACCTAACCACTAGATCTACCCCAAGAAATTTCCTTTCATGGAATGTCTCTTTTTTTCATGCAATTTATGCACAGATAATAATATATAGAGGTATTTTAGTTCAATAATATTCTACCTATATAGGATTTATGTCTAATTATTGCAATACAATCAAATTATTACAATATCAATTTTACATACTGATAATGGGTAAATCGCTCACTGATCCAGTTTATTTAATTCTATGTACCGTCCTTTTCTTTATGTGCAAAAATTATAACAAATGACACATTTATTTTGGTCCAACTTAGTGTGAAACTCATAAATATAACTAATAATACCAGCACGATCTCTTGGTCCAATATGATTACCAATTAGGGACGATTTTATTCAGCCTCAGTTAATTGAACTGATTAATACTTGGTATCTGCTTTAAATACTGCCCACCTCCACATGGCGTCACTGATGTGATCAAGCTCAATGTGAAACGTACGTCATCAACAGAGGGACTAGGACGAACAGGACACACGGAGGCACGGGAATCCTACCCGACCCGGCGTCCAGTTTCCCGCAGCGTCTTCTCACACGCTGACATAGCTCAGACAGCGCTCGGGACGTGCAGCATCTACGGAGGCTAAGGAATCCTACCCCTCTCGGCGTCCCTCGGATAGCGCCCAGGACGGATATCATCAGCGGGACTAGGACGTACAGGATACACAGAGGTACGGGAATTCTACCCGACCCGGCGTCCAGCTCCCGCAGCGTCCTCTCACATGCTGACATAGTTCAGACAGCGCTCAGGACGTGCAGCATCTACGAAGGCATAGGAATCTTACCCTTCCTGGCGTCCCTTTTATAGCGCTCAGGACGGTTAGTAACTACGGAGGCACGGGAATCCTACCCGATTTGACTTTGACGTTCTGCCTCTACAGTGGCTTCCCACACGCTGATTCAGCTTTGGCTACGCTTAGAAGGACACGCTTGACAAGGAAGCAAACAGGTATTTCAGAGCCACCCTCTCATCCACTGCTCCATATCTACGGACTCCTCCTGCTATGTGTTCCCACAACAGGGGAGGGGGGATATAGAGCGTGGACAGCAGAAGTGGATCGTACTATTCTGTCCTTTCAGTCTCCAGGTTAACGGTTTTTTCCCGCTCTCATTGTACCATTCACTGCCCAGGTACGCCCAGGCACATGGAACAACAGCAGAAAGGGAAACCGTTAATTTACCCCTGGGACTCTCTATCTTCTAGTTATCATATCTATTAATGTTTGGAATTCCTGGACTCCATTAAATAAAGGTACATCTTAGAACTATCTCTAATCAAACAAAGAATTGCCACACATGGTTACATGGATATCAATGTGAATAACCACGTAGTCATTCAACAATAAGAGAGATAGGTGCTGTAATTAATACATCGAATGTTTCTGAAAACTCAGATATTTCTATATGTGACAATCATCTCGACATCAGAAACAGCTTGAAAACTACTATCATGGTGCAGATTTCATTTTATTGATATTGCACATTGAGTGCCATCATTTTTCCCTTTTTTGGTTTAAATACTGCTCCAATTTATATTCATAGTTAACATATATGCTCTGTGAGGTGGAGTATTTTTCACGATGTTATTACTATATATACATGATCATTTTTGCAGCATAGTATCTGAAAATAGGTGTTATACATTCTGGTTATAAGCAAGATGTTCTGTTACATATGATTAACAAATTTCTATTACAGATTGATAGACAGTATCAATATTATCTGTTCTCTTGTATTAGTGGCCTTTTTTGCTACAATTGTATCCTGTCACTGTGGATACAAAAACACGTATCAAATTACATCTGTACAGTCACTGCAGTCTGAACAATAGACTGGCAGACTAAATGTACGTATGTTACATTACGCATCTATATTGTTTTCTCTTTGCAATATAAAGACGAGGAGTTGCCAGGAACAGGGGTTCCTTTTGAGTTAATGTAGGAACCCACATCTCTTCTGATATATTTGATCATTACAAGAATATAGCGCCATACATCTCCTTATTCGAACAGTAACCACAAATCTTTAATAGTGGCTATTATCTGAGCTATGTCCGTGATTACAAACTAATATAGTCTTGGTAATGGGTGATATAGATAACCGTTACAGCATTAAATATTCACAGTAATATATCACTAAGCTTGACATACAATTTTATTTGCTCTAATCATATGGAAATGGTAATTACCATCCTTCAATAGTAATTTAGGGCATAATTTTACAGGTGTTTACTCTCAGGTTATCAAATATATTTATTTGCCTGCCTATAGAGTTTTATTTTAAAAAATATGTAATAAAAGTTAAATTTTATAAATTCATAATCATTTCAAAAGAGTGCGCCACACACTAAGCTCTTTTTTAGTGCAGTACCCACTAGTGGTCTACACTAATAACCTTTAGAAAAATTACTGTTACTCCAGCTTAGTGGCGCACCTCCAGCCTGATATATATATCATTTTGGTCCCTTTAAAAAAGATAGGACCACTAATTTCCTTCATTGGTTGGTTTCGTTTGGATTATATTGTTAATTTTTGTGGCCTGTGCACTGTCCCCCTGACACTTTTGTGTCCCTCTCTAGAGAATCTTACATCTACAGTCCATTCTGAATGCAGCTGCAAGGCTAATCTTCCTCACTAAATGTTTATCATTTGTTGATTTGCTCCGTCAGTCCTTCCATTGGTTACTTGTTTTCAGCTGTATTCAATATAAAATACTTTTACTTACACACAAGGCTATTAACCAAACTACACCATCATACATCTCTTCTCTTGTGTCAAAATATCACCCACCTGACCTCTTCGCTCTGCATAAGATCTGCTTCTGTCATCCACACTTATTACTTGTTCCCATTCATGATTGCAGGACTTTCTTCTGTGGAATGTCCTCCCACTCACAATTAGAATCTCCTCTAATCTCTAAACCTTCAAGCGTTCACTGAAAATTCACCTTGTCAGGCAATCTTATGAAAGTCCAGAACCACCACATAGCCTTAATACGGTATCCTGTACCTCCCCTCTATACAGTAGACACATTAACCTCATAGATTTTGTTTTTATTCACTTCATATCCTCCTGACCCCAGGCCAAAATTACTGTGGGACTATATCATACAGCCTTTTGCAATCTGGCTGGACCATTTTGCAATAGATAGCACCTGTCCTTGCGTATCAATGCCTGTCCTCCCTATATATTGTAAACTTATAAACAGGGTCTTCCTACCTCTATGTCTGTCTGTTATTACCCAGTTTGTTCAATCACTGTTGTTTCCAATTGTAAAGCGCAACGAAGTATGCTGCGCTATATAAAAAACTGTTGATAAATATAAAATAAATGTGACTTCTATTGGCTAGCTAACCTTCTACCCGCCTTAGCCTTATCTATGACACACAGTCTGGGGGTGGGCAGAAGGTTAACTAGCCAATGGAGGACTCCCAGAAGTTTTGAGCTGACACCCCTCTGGTTGAAGAGCGCCTCTGCCTGTTCCCTCACCTCACCGGGCACCCCTTCACTTTCTGCATTGCAGCTTCAGGGAGGTCCCTGTCCCAGGACCAGAGCACATTAATGCAGCATTATTGCCCCTGGAACACTGGCTCAAGACTGGGATGCTCCTGCATTGGGGATCAGACATGGTAGGGGAATTTATGCTGTGCATTTAATGATATTTGTTATTCTGCTACTCTAGTGACTATTGCATGTTACAGCTATGTGTCCTCCTATTTCCATAGCTCTGTGATTTTACATTAAACATGTCTCCCTAGGCAGGGCCAAAACTAGGAATTTCGTCACCTGGGACAAGGCCCCCCAAACCCTCCACCACCCACTCCCACCAAAAAAACCCTGTCAGACTAAAATAATTAGATTATCAAAAAAAAATTTTTTAAAAAGGGATACTATTGGACAATATTCCCCTATATGCCTCAAATGCCCTAAACATCACATTCAACTCCAGCAGCGTGTTCAAATACATGCTCCTCTGTGTGTCCCCATACAATGCACTATATCACTGCACTATATCATAACACTTCATAACTGCAGTACATTCACCTATCTACTGCACTACTATACTACATCCCCTACACACACTGAACTACATCACTACACTACATGCCCCTATACACTGCACTACATACCCTATATGCTAAACTACATCACTACACTACATTCCATTATATGCTACACCACATCAGTGCACTACATGCCCCTATATACTGCAATACATTACTACACTATATACATCACTACACTACATCCCCCTATAAGCTACACCAAATCCCCTTATCTGGGATGCAAATCAGAGGTTGATACTGCTAACGGGGAGCACAGTGCTGGTAATAAAGTCTGTCTTTAAACTCACCACAAAGCTGCTGTAGTGATACTCGGTGAGATTTGGAGGTTGTCCAGGCTCTAAGTTTCCACTGTCAAGTGGATAGCTAGCAAAGCGAACCTCTGATTTCTGTAACATCGGTGACTGCACCTGTTAACAAGCATAAGCCTGGGGCCGTGCGTCCTCTCAATGGTGTGTAGCTGGCAGCTAGTTATCAGTTGGTGCTGGGCAGGCAGCTGAGATCATAGCCTGCTGAAAAACACAGCACCAACAGATTGCTTCTATAGCTTGTATGATGCACTGCACGCTAGTCACAGCACTGCATGACAAAGAAGAGAGTTTAAGACAGCAGCCAGCATAGGAGAGATCCCAGGTACTGGAGATCACCCGCACAGTGTCAGCTCAGGGCAGACAGGTGTGTCAGAGACACTGCCCCGGGAGCCACCATTTTATTTCCCTCTTTTTCTTTTTTACATTATAATTTATGGTCACTTGGTTTAAACATATTCACCTATAATACTTATTATATGGAAACTATTAGCTTTTACTTAATTTTTTTATTTTTCTGATTTCGATTGTCTACCTGTAATCCATGAAACAGTAATAAAGTGTTTTAAATATACACTTTCATTGTATGATCATTTAACTCAAGTGCTCCATGACATACTTCTGGAACCAATAGCATTGAAACCTTTATATAGGTATAATTCACAAATCAACCCATTTGCCATACAACCTCATTTAGCTCTGGAATATATAATACAAAATTGATTGACATCAGGATATATAATAAATTCCTAAGACATAATAACATACACCAGGAGGTGAGTATTTTAGTTTTAAAAATATGACTGTTTTTTGCATGAGTATGCACAATGTTAGCTTGTATGTAATCCTCTGAGTGACTTGACTGAATTACTGACACAAGTAAGCACATCCATTGCTAAGAAACTACTGAAGGTCAACAGTGCAAGTGTGTCCACAGCCAATTGCGCAAAAGGTTTACAGTACAACAAACTGTATTCATATCCTATCTCACTCGCAAATGTTATCCTATCTCACTTGCAATGTGTATACTATATTCTCCTTTTTTTCTCGTTTGAGTTCCACTGCATGCCTTAGGCACACAATTATCATGGAGGACATAGGTTATTGTGCTGCTGGGATCCCTATCAATACAGCAACATAAATTTATTTCTACTACCTGATCAGGGTATTGAAGATTAACAGGGCAGTAATTGATGTGTTTTACATAACAATCTTTGTTTAAAGATTTTTTTATATTTATCCTACCTATGTATGGTTATATGGATAATCAACGTAGGGCAATTTATGTAAAGTTTTCCTTTTCAAACTGCCCAGTTTTAATTTTTACTGTTTCCTTTCAGTGTTGAATTGTGCAAGATTTATAAGTGATGCCAGATTTGTAGATCATTTTAATGCTCAACATTATATAATACATATTTTATTTATGTGATATTTCTAAGACAATTAACAATAAACATGTCCCTTTTTATAATTTTCATGTTTATACTGTTGACGTGAAGTTAAATGTTTAAATGCTTCAATTTGTCTCTTAACTGAATGTTATTGGGAATGGCTCATCAGCCAAATTAACATTAAATGTCTGTGTTATTGTTCACGATTTATCAGCTACAATAACATTACATGTCAGAGTCACCAGTCATAAAGGTCAGGATAATTAGAAAGCAGGTGCATGTTGTTTAGAAGGTTCCATAAAAGGGTCTGCATATGCTCAAGCATTTCACTGTGTTATTGGAGCATCACAGCTCCAATAGAAGGTTTTTATAATTTTCATGTTTATACTGTACAGTATTTTTCCCAGGAGAGATTGATAGCTTATCATATTGACTGGTGTTTACCTTCTATTACCTGTATCCTGTTATCCCCAATAAAACCTACTACCTCTTGCTCACATCTACTATACACCTACCAACTGTGGACATCTGCCAATATATACTATTTAATTAACCACTGACTGTGATTTAGCTAAGTGTTTCATCGCTCCTGTATTTTGTTACATAACCTCACCAAAGGTATTGTTAACATACTGTTTTCCCCACGTCATAAACAAAATAATAAATATTGTCATCTAAAATAACAATGAAATTACCAGGTAGATCTTGTGATGTACATGTCCAAAAGGCAACCTCCAGCAGACATGGATTTATGCTATGTGACAGCCATCCGTTTATCTAATTATTATTATTATGAATGAGGGTTTTAAGATTACAGGATTAGTAGCATGTGGAGTGGTAATAAAAAAATAACATTTTACACAGTTTCATTTTCTTGTTACCTCCAGGGATTCCAATGTACTGTAAATTCTAATTGTTTAGAAAAATTGTACTAATATTAATATAAAGATGAACATTTAAACCCTACAGTAAATCACTCAATAGTAATTAGTAATGCAATCTAGATTTAAGCATAACAAAGGAAACCAATTTAATTGGCACTGAAAATAATAAAAGTAAAATTCTCTTACAGTCTTACAGGAAAATACTAAACTAATTTTTCTGTTTTAATAATATAGTATTGGCAGTTGTTTTCTTAAAGTTATATAATTTTACATGTCTTAATCTGGGGAATACAAGCTTTACATGTATGCAATTATGAAAATTTGTGAAATCAAAGTTGCAAAATGTGTCTGTCCTTACTTACATCTTTTGTATGATAAAGTAAAACAGATCAAATGATTATTGCCTACATTACCCCCACTCATTTCTGCTACAAAACTCAATTTAAAATATTAAAAATATTTATTCCAAATATTGTTCAAACATTCCTGCAAAGCCATCTGTACACCCAAATGTCATTACATCTTGAAGAGCTAAATCTTCCCATAACAAATGTATCTGCCAATTAACAATTTCAAATGTATGATGTTACTAGATTTAGAAATAATACTTACAATTACAAATGCTTATCTTACTGTCTACACTATATATGAAACTACAGTTGGTGTATAGATGGTGTTGATGGGGTCACACTGATGTGTACAACTCATCATAGATATGAGCAAGTGTCCACATTTTATCTATGGGGGTAATTCCAGGTTGATCGCAGCAGGAAATTTTTTACCAGTTGGGCAAAACCATGTGCACTGCAGGGGAGGTAGATATAACATGTGCAGAGAGAGTTAGATTTGGGTTGGTTATTTTGTTTCTGTGCAGGGTACTGGCTGCTTTATTTTTACACTGCAATTTAGATTGCAGATTTAACTCACCACACCCAAATCTCTCTCTCTCTGAACATGATATATCTGCCCCTCCTGCAGTGCACATGGTTTTGCCCAACTGCTAACAAAGTTCCTGCTTCGATCAACTCAGAATTACCCCCTATGCACACAATGATGGTGTTATTAACGCAGACTTGAATACTTGCATTCAACACAGCAACATTCCTCTCTTCATGAGATTTGTGATTGAACACACCTCTGAATAACTTGTTTGCCAGAGTAATAATCTGGAAATTATATGCAGAATGCATGCAGGAAAGTGCACACCAGATATTTAAATAGTAAATTTTGACTTTACATCTTTTCGGTTTATTTTCCATATGTAAGGTTAAAACTATACAAAAAGATACAACAGAAAAGGAAAATAATTGCTCTACAATGTACAGTAGTAAGATGAGTACTTTAATGAACTTTTTAAAATTGCTCAAACATTATTACAAAAATAATGGAGCTTAGTTTTAGGAAGTAAAACCAGATACAATTTCTAGTTTCAAGAATTTCAATGTTTAAGTTTCTTCTTAACTTACCCCAATACTTGTTTTTTATTTGACTACACTGGTTGTCTTTTTATTTCAATGCATTTTGATGCAATACAGTATGCTGCAATGCACAATATGTGCTTGTAACAGTATTTACTTTTTGTTTGCAAATTTCCAATTTGGTCTCTGTGATATTTATTTTTTCGGCGCACTTTATCAGTGTACAAGCTTCAATGCTTCTCTGAACTAAGGAGGATCATATTTTCTTTTCTGCAATTTCAATTTGTACTAATAATTAAATTTCAGTGCAATCATTTATGCTTCATGGCATATAAGGTTAAATCAAACTCCTATCAAAATGTATCCGTGTCTTTTTATTCTTGTATACTGTATGTAAGACTGTACATTGTCATAAACCCAAAACAAGATTAATATGTATACATATTTTGTTTGAAAAATAAATCTAGATCAATAACTGACTGCCTTAAATAATTAAACTATTCTGCATACAGTATTTACTCAGTTTGTCAAGAGAAATTTTTCATGACTTTAAAGATATAGATTTTCCTCCACTATCTGAGGAGTCATAATAGCAATCATGTTGTATTGATGAAGGAGGAAAATAATATGAAACATTTTATTTTTGGGAAATGTTATTGTATTAATATATTTGGGTGCAAAAATTATATTTAGCTTGTTTAAGAGAGCAATATTTATTATTAATTATATATAATGTGAAATATTAATTGTTTATTGGTTTTAACAAATATTTATGATTTGGTCATTTACTGTTTTATGATGCGTGCAAATCACAGTTATGAAATATTAAAAGTTGTACCCATAATAAATTTCTTAAACACACCGATGGGAAGGACACAATTAGTTGGCATGACACAGGCAATGTGGACATGGCTTTGTGACCATTTCTGCCTCCTATGCATGTGCGCATGCCAGTTGTCACATGTCCTATGGCGTGACGTCATCCCACACATTGGGAGATGCTCTTGCCATAGTGACAAAGTGGCAGCTTTATTTACACTAGTCACAAAAGTCACTATAGCAGAGTCATGATGCCATACCATTTGGGAGACTCCATTACCAGGTAATAACATACACTTCCTGTGAACACACACAGGAAGTGACATGCTCACTGGTAGTTGGGCAGTACACTTGTCCCTAATGCAATCAATTAGTTTGGGGTATAAATAAGGCTAAGGTGACAATATGGCTACATACTCCTGATGAAGTCCAGCTATATGCATTAAAGGACAAAACATGTTGAGGATTTTTGATTGAACCGCTACCTTATCCTGCTGATGATTAAGATAACTTTCAGATAAACTGTCTATTCTTTTTTTTAACTGTACAGGCATATGCTTATTTTCATTCATTAAATGGTGTTTTCATTTGATTACACTATTGTGCCTGCTTTTTCTCTTTTGTATATTGAGCTATATCATCATGGGAATTAATATTGATGTATAGTGAAATCTATCCCAGGAGTTATATAAAATCTGTGATTAAAAAGTGGTTTCTGTAACATCTTGTTAGGTATGCCTTCATTCTCAGGGTGCCATTGAATTGGTGATAGTTATCCACTAAGAAATAGTAACATACTACACCAGAGTGTGCTATTCTCATCCTTTTCTATAGACAGATATATAATAAATAAAATATATATAACCTATTCTGCAATACATATTGGGGTTGAAAAGGAATTAGAAGTAAATTGCATTTACTGTATATTGCTTAAAAGTGGCATGCACAGAAAATTAAATATTTTCACCTATATGCTAAGTTGCATGCATCTAATATATATCTCCCACTGCATGAGTGGCATATGCAGTTGGTTTACTGCTGGTAATCATCATCGGTGAGTACTTGCATAAGCCATATATTGGTTCCAAAACATGCAACTATTATCAGGCATCTTTTTTCTTTCATCCAGGCTTGTATGTGCCAAATTTGCTTGAACTGACCCTCTCTGAACTTTTCCTATGTAAGGACAACCCATCACACCTCTATTCTGCTTCTTCAGTAGTAAGTGTAGATCAAAAACCAATTGGCTCTGCATTGCTGGTACTTATGTGCGTCCAATTTTTAAGCATGCAGGGTGAAAACTTAAATTAGGCTCTACATAAACAGTAGGTCTACATTTGACTTACCATTAACTCATTGGTGTGTGTTGGATCTAGCTACACTGTGTTTTAAGTACCATGTGTTTTTTGTAACCATATGAGGTAAATAAAGCAGTTAGTCACCTTGCAAACTTCTCTGATGGCTTAGCATTTCATACATAACTAATTTGGGACCTCGAGGGATGCCCGGCTCCAGAGATCATGCTACAGCCGCTGCTTCCCTCCTTCCCCTACCCCTGCTGTACAAGTTGCTGTGTAAACTGCAGCTTATGAAGAGATTCTGGTGACTGTTCACCTTCTCAGGATGGCGAACAGTTTTAAGTTCAAACTCCAGAAAAAATGCTTTTCTTGAGTTTGATGAATGTCACAATTTCTATTTCCCTTGGGGAGTGTAAAAACTGTGACATTTAAAGGATAATGAATATGCCCCTAAGTGCCTTAATGCAGGTTATGGAACTCTGTATAATATACTATGTATGTGATGAATTTTCACTTGTTCCTAATACAATACTTCTGAAAAACATAGTGAAATCATCTTTGGGGTTTCATAGAGATGGGATAGCCACTGTAATAGTCCCAAGGGACTTTCCACATGCTTAATGCTAGAACATGTGTTAATTTAAATGAAATTATGCAGTTTATAGGAAGCTGTATTTCTTTGCTATTATTTTTTGTAATTTTAGACTAAAGCTATCTGTAGTGTTTTTTCTGACATGAGTTAACTTACGTTTCCTTTAATATCTTCATTTCTGATAATATACATTAACATGTATACATATTTTTAACAATAGTGCTAGCATCTCATCTATATAAGGATGCATCCAACTTGCAATAAGAAAGCTTTATACCTTTGGTTTCTGCTTACATACTGGTTCTGTTTTATTTAAATTTTCTATTGGTTACACAGGAAAACCTCTATAAAGTTTATGTTTGTGAAGTTATTTCTGAAATTTCTTCAAATAAAATATAATCAAAATACTTTTGCAAGTGTGAAATATGCTAAATAAGCATATTTGAAACATTAATTAATATGACAAATGCTATTTACTGATCTAAATCTTTTTTTATTAATTCACTATTAAATGTCATGTATACAGTACATTTAACATTTCCAGTACTGTCAATACTCTCATGATTTTGGTCTCTACAGTATGAAGTTCCAGAAATCATATCCCCCACATTTTCATGTATAATGTACTGTAATTAACATAAATTATGTTTCCTGTCTGTTGGATTTGACTTCAAATAATTTGTAATTTCATTTTGTGGAACCTTAGTTCTTTGGATAAAAACATAAATAAAAGTGACTGAGTTTTGGGCCTTACCAAAATTTAGATGCATAAAAAATGTTTATTTATGTAAAAAGTCACACATTGGAACTTATGCCCCTGTTATTGGGTCTGATGTTGCCTGGTGCTGCCCTCCAGACACTCATATATGCATTGTCTCCCATCCTGCTCTATGGGCTAGGCACTCTCCCCATTAGTTATGGATCCTTCAGTCCACAGGCACCACCAACTTGGAGTGATGTCACCTGAACATCCATCCAATCCTGGGAGGCAGATTCTGGTCACATGATTGGCTGAGCCTATCACTAGTAAGGGCACCCTATTTAATCTTCAGTTTTGAAGATAAGCTTCCAGTACAACTTATCTTAAAGAGGCTCAGTACTTTGGCTCCTGGTTCCTGTGTACTTCAGTAAATCTTATTATCCTGTTATGTTTTCCTATTATTCTGCTAGAACATTCTGCTGTAGCTGCATTGTTCAACCTTGAAATCCTGTGGTTCAACCATACTAATCTGCCTGATGCAACCCTGTTATCAGGGTCATAACTATGCCAACTGGGGCCATAAAGCATAATTTCCATGCACCCCCCCCCCCCCCCCAACTGATTGCTCAGAGGTGTCTCTTTCCCCTTGTGGACTACTCAAAGATCCCCACTGACTACTTAGAGACTACCCACAGTGGGTAAGTACTCACCATTGGGGCCCCATTTGCTGCTTTCTTGCCAGTTTGCAGTGTGCTGCAGCACTGAAATCACATCTATCTAGGCTGTTTCCTTCTCATATCTCTTCACAGATGCTGGAAGGAGGCATGGCACTGTTCCTGGAATGTCCCTGCAGACTCAGCCATGTCTCTTTCCAACATTAGTTTAGACTCTGAAAAGGCAGAACCAGCCAGGTGAGCAGGTGTGGCTGCTCACCAGGCTGAGTTGCACATTATAAATATAAATAAATAATGGAGAGTTGCACATTATAAATATAAACATTAATATAAAGAGGATATTTTGGATCCCCACTATTTTCACAATTCATCTTCAGTTCAAGTAAAGTAATGGTATATCTGCTGATGTCAATCTGAGATTCAAGTTGTTGTTGTTGTTAATAAATTCCTTGAAATGTGATAGGTCATCCTGTTTGCCATTCCAGATCATGATGATGTTGTCAATATAGTGGAGTCAAATAACAAATTGAGTTAGATCTTCATTTCTCTTGCTAAATACCATCTCCTACTCCTACCACCCTAGATAAATGTTGGTATAAAAATATGTTCTCATACAGTACATCTAGCATAAATACACCATGTGGTGTGTTAAGACGTGTAGCGTAGTGACTTGTTCTTTAAATTTGCACCTCAGATGCAGCAATACACCACTCAATCTGTATCGGGGACAGAGAGCTGCAATGTTAACCACACAGCAATTAATTTTTTAATATGTACAAACTCAAAAGGCATAATGGAACTTGGAGTGAAAAGAAGCAGCAGCCGCTGCATTGTTGCACTTTGTATATAGATTCAGACTCATTCACACAAATCAGATTTTTTCCTTCTGCGCTATTTAATTAAAATGAAGCAACAGGATATAAATGTACTTGATACACCAATCAATTTATAATGAGTTTTAATCTCCAAATGACTAATCACATAAAAACAATTTAATGCAAAAAATATTATACATATGTAAAACCCAAAATAACATATAAAATATAAGCATAAGAGGCGGATCTTATATCTAAAACCTTAATGTTATCCACAGTGGTCTTCACTGTTAGCTGTGCTAATGAACTGTTGTCCAAATTCCTATATAGGACAGTCCTGTATACTTTAGTATGTATTGTCCCGTAAATAAAATAAATACGGATATGAATTGTTGTAATCTTTACCAACATTTGTAATATACGTGTGCTCCCAGCAAAGATAGTTGATCCTGAGGGCATAGGAGAGGTGTCCTTCTGACCCTGGAGGATAGAGTCCAGCACCTGGGCTCGGCACACAGCAGGTGTCTTTAGCCAAGCGAGCTCCCGTCTTCCAGCTGCCGCATATAGAGCGTCCTCCGCCTCTCAATAGTCAGCCTCACAACAGTGGTACACATGTTTTCACAGTGGTTTACAGCAACAGGTAGAGCTTCCCTGATGCATTTCACTCCTATTTGGAGCTTCCTCATATGCTTCCTTCCTATGAGGAAGTGCCAAATAGGAGCGAAATGCATCAGAGAAGCTGCCCTTTGGGGACCCATTGGACTCTGCCTGTTGCTGTAAACCACTGTAAAAATGTGTGTACCGCTGTTGTGAGGCTGACTATTGAGAGGCGGAGGACGCTCTATATGCGGCGGCTGGAAGACGGGAGCTCGCTGGGCTAAAAGCACCTGCGGTGTGCTGAACTCAATCCTCCAGGGTCAGAAGGACACCTCTCCTATGCCCTTAGGATCAACTATCTTTGCTGGGAGCACACGTATATTACACATGTTGGTAAAGATTACAACAATTCATATCCGTATTTCTTTTATTTACGGGATAATACATACTAAAGTATACGGGACTGTCCTATATAAGAATTTGGACAACAGTTCATTAGTACAGCTAACAGTGAAGCCCGCTGTGGATAACATTAAGGTTTTAGATATAAGATCCACCTCTTATACTTATATCTTATATGTTATTTTGGGTTTTACATATGTATAATATTTTTTGTATTAAATTGTTTTTATGTGATTAGCCATTTAGAGATTAAAACTCATTATAAATTGATTGGTGTATCAAGTACATTTATATCCTGTTGCTTCATTTTAATTAAATAGCGCAGAAGGAAAAAAATCAGTTTTTTAGCTTTACACTTGATTACATCGAGTGATTTTTGGCTATATCCACAAGCCAATTATTCCTTTGCTGCTTTATACGATTATTTGAACAATTGGGGTTTAAAATATTAGTGTTATTAATGGTATAGTAATCTATACCATTAATATATAATATATATATATATATATATATATATATATATGTTATAATTATATATATATATATATATATATATATATATACAGTGGGGATTGAAAGTTTGGGCACCCCAGTCAAAAATTAATTTTAATATGCAAAAAGAAGCCAAGGAAAGATGGAAAAATCTCCAAAAGGCAACAAATTACAGATTAGACATTCTTATAACATGTCAAAAAAAGTTTGATTTTATTTCCATCATTTACACTTTGAAAAAGAACAGAAAACCAAAAATGGCATCTGCAAAAGTTTGGGCACCCTGCAGAGTTAATACCTTGTACTGCCCCCTTTGGACAGCTGAGACCTGGCAGTGTCATTGATTGTTCTCAATCATCATCTGGAAAGACCAGGTGATGTCAATGTCAAAGGTTTTAAAAGCCCAGACTCATCTGACCTTGCTCCAACAATCAGCACCATGGGTTCCTCTAAGCAGTTGTGTAGAACACTGAAACTGAGAATAGTTGACACTCACAAAGCAGGAGAAGGCTATAAGAAGATAGCAAAGCGTTATCAGATGCCCATATCCTCTGTTCGGAATGTAATTAAGAAATGGCAGTCATCAGGAACAGTGGAAGTTAAAGCAAGATCTGGAAGACCAAGAAAAATATCAGACAGAACAGCTCGCAGGATTGTGAGAAAAGTCAAAATCCACATTTGACTGCACAATCCCTCCAGGAAGATCTGGCAGACACTGGAGTTGTGGTACACTATTCCACTATAAAGAGATACTTGTACAAATATGGTCTTTATGGAAGAGTCATTAGAAGAAAACCTCTTCTACGTTCTCACCACAAAAATCAGCATTTGAAGTTTGCAAATGAACATATAGACAAGCCTGATGCATTTTGGAATAAAGTTCTGTGGACCAATGAGGTTAAAATAGAACTTTTTGGCCGGAATGAGCAAAGGTACGTTTGGAGAAGGAAGGGCACAGAATTTAATGAAAAGAACCTCTGTCCAACTGTTAAGCATGGGGGTGGATCAATCATGCCTTGGGGTTGTATTGCAGTCAGTGGCACAGGGAACATTTCACGAGTAGAAGGAAAAATTTATTCAATAAGATTCCAGCAAATTTTGGATGCTAACTTGATGCCATCTGTGAAAAAGATGAAGTTAAAGAGAGGCTGCCTTCTACAAATGGCTAATGATCCTAAACACACCCCAAATTCCATGGTGGATTACATCAAGAGGCATAAATTTAAGATTTTGCCATGGCCTTCACAATCTCCTGACCTCAACATAATTGAAAATCTATGGATAGACCTTAAAAGAGCAGTGCATCACAGACAGCCCAGGAATCTCAAAGAACTGGAAGACTTTTGTAAGGAAGAATGGGCGAAGATACCTCAAACAAGAATTGAAAGACTCTTGGCTGGCTACAAAAAGCGTTTACAAGCTGTGATACTTGCCAAAGGGGGCAGTACAAGGTATTAACTCTGTAGGGTGCCCAAACTTTTGCAGACAGCATTTTTTGTTTTCTGCTCTTTTGAAAGTGTAAATGATGGAAATAAAATCAAACTTTTTTTGACATGTTATAAGAATGTCTAATCTGTAATTTGATGCCTTTTGGAGATTTTTCCATCTTTCCTTGGCTTCTTTTTGCACTTTAAAATGAATTTTTGCCTGGGGTGCCCAAACTTTCAATCCCCACTGTATATGTATATATATATATATATATATATATATATATATATTTATAATTTAGCACCAGGCACTGGTGGCTGTTTCATTCCCACAAATGTACAAGTGTTGCATATCAAATTAGTGTATTCTTGTGAAGTGGTTTGATGCACATTCCAGCTTAGTGCAAGCTGGGTCACCTGAGACTCGACAAACTGGGAATGGATGTTTGCCATGACTTTATTCATAGTATAGGAGAATACATCTGGGTGGGTGGTGGGTGCACACATGGCAACCATTATTGTGCCACATGTTTGCAAGAAAAATTCATCTAAGAAAGATAATTTGTTTTTATTAGAAAAAAGTTCTTCTTCTAGAAAAAAATCTAAAAAGTACTTGAATGCTGGTATAGCATTTTCATGTTTGACATCTACAGTATAATGCAAAAATAGACTGTGAAGAACTGCAAAAGGTAAATTCAGCAGACGGACAAGGAGCAATGAACAGAGCTAACCATGAAACTGCAGAAGTTGTGGAACCTGAGGGCAGACGGTATTGGAAAGGAGATGGAGCGGCAGTCCAGAACAAAAGAAAAATCAATACATTCTACAAGTGAATGTATTATAGAGTACACTTTAAAGTCAGTGTATAATCTGACACTTAATTATTGTAGACACCAGTGGCTGTATATACAGTAATGCAGTGCAATACGGCTAGAGCTCAGAGATTCTGGCAAATGTGTATGTTTTTTTAAAGCGGCAATCATTTACAAGACAAAACCAGATACTAACAGAATTTTGGAGCTCTGACTGTCTCGCATTGCATTACATCCGGCCCCAGATCATTTGATTGTGAGCAAGCACTGACAATCTCAAGGGAGCTAGGAAAGTATGTGGCCTAGGGAGTATAAAAGGGAAGTGGATGAGTGAGTCAACACTGCTTATAAGATTTGGGAGCTGGTTTGAGTAGGAACATAGCACCAAGAGACTATAATATCTTCAGTGACCAAGGCACCCACAGTAGGGGCCAGTATGCAAGTGGGCTTTGGGTGCTGCACTGAGAGCAGCAAAATAGCTGTGTGCAGATGACTTAATATAGATTCACCTTGTTGAAGTACTGCATGTCAACACTAATGAAATTTCAACATGATCACAAAGTTGACACAATGTTGACAATGCAGTTTTGAGGTATGCCTAACCCTAAATCTAACCCTATCCCTAACCCCTAACTGTAAAATTAAAGTTAATGTTGACATTTTTTCTATGGTGACATGTCATACTGTATATCGACATATTGTCCATGCAGATATTTTTGCCAGATGTTAACATTTAACCATATCCTAATCATAATTCAACATTCTCATGTTGACATTATGAATGCCAATGTAGTAAATGTTGACATTATAAATGCATACTAGTAACAATACTTTAGAGTCCACTTTTCCAATATTTATTTACTTTATATTTATTCCTTGACCGGAAAAGATTTTTTTTCTTTTTTGGTTGTGCCCTTACAACAATTACTAAAATATGCATCACATCATGTCCCTTGGACTATTAAATGTCATGGGACATTAGAAATAGTAAAAAAAATGGCTTGTACCAACTTTTCTTGAAGATGTATGATAATTGGTCCTGTAGACCAATGTTTTAGACATGGGTCCTAGAGCTGCATTGAATAAGGACTTTGAAGGTACAGAGCAGCATGTTTTGTACCTAAGATGGAAGCTTATTGTTCTTGAAGAATTCTAGAAGTCTAGAAGGACTGGGTGTGCAATGGGTAGATGAAGTTCCCATAGTAAAAATTCTGGTTGTTACTGACCATGCACCCTTGAGATTATTTTCACTCCATGAATGATGATAACGTTCAGTTTACTATGAGGTGTATGGCCTTCTAGCCTTACACATCTGATATTTGTCATATGTAATCTGGGTTCACCTTTACCTGACCCACAGTACACTCTCCCCAGGTAGTAGTCAGCCACAACAGCCTTTACCCAACCTTAATTGCTCATCTCAAACTCACAGGGATTGGCTTGGGAGAACCCTAGACTTTAGGTGAAATAGATGTGAATTGTTGTCACTGGTTACCACCTCCAATGTGGATATCACACAATAAGATGTACAATAACATTTAAATGGAATATATTCTTTATTATACTGAAATGCTTCAAGATATTTATTCCTATGTAAAAGGTGTGGCTTTGCAATATTCAAGCTGCTTATATTTTGTTTCATGCTTGCGGTACCATACCTCACCACTGTTTTGTTGTGCAGTGCTACTGTGCAGCTTGCCGCAAAGTGTGTTGCTTGGTGTTTTGTCTGCAGTTAAAGCAGCATGCTTCTCTCAGCTCCCGGTTTCCATGTCTGTTTGCATAAATAAGCACTTATCTAGATACAATTGGCGACGAGAGGTTTCTGAAACCAGACCACATCTTTTAGACCAGATAGGACATGGAGTGGCAATATTTTTGAAGGAATCTCCATGCACTACGTTCAGCTGCAAGCACCGGTAAGGACCCATTGCCATAGCTATGTACATAGGCACATTATAGAAAAAGATGACTGGCTCCTCCATACAGAAATGCTGGAACAGTATTTTCTGGCAAATAATATTGCTGCTAAGAAACACATACCAGTGCTATTAAGTGCTTTGGAGTGAAAAGCCTATGGTCTGCTTCACACTTTAACATCCCCTGTAAAACCTTCTACAAAGTCTTACACAGATATTGTGAAGATTTTACAAGAGCACTGTCCTCTAAGTTTTTCCTGATAGCAGAATGGTTCAGATTCCAAAAAACAGATCCAGGAGGAGGGGTAGTCAGTGGCTGAATATGTTTCAGAATTAAGAAGACTGTCAGAGCACTGCCAGTTTGGAGATGGCCTGAATGATGCCCTGAGAGACCATCTGGTGTGTGGGATATTAAGCGAGAGTGTTCAGAAACATTTACTAACAGAGACAGATCTCACATTTACATGCACAGTACAAGTGGCACTATCAATGGAAACTGCAGCTAAAGATGTTATGGAGCTTCAAACTGCAGGCAAGTCAGCATCTCAGATCCACAAAATGGTGATAACAAAAACAAACACAACGCCTTGCCTGCACATGGTTCTCCATTAGAAATATGCTACCGCTGCAGTGCAGATACACATTCATCCAGGTACTGTAAGTTCAAACATGAACTGTGTAGGAAATGCAACAAAAAGGGTCATATTAAACGTGTTTGCCAGTCACAGGCATATCAAACTGGGGCCACTGATGGGAGACAGAATCACAATAGATAAGGGATACATTTACCTTGGAAGACCACATGATGGACTCAAACAGCGACAATGATCTGTGCATTTTGGAAGTGTTTGCAGTAAATAGGAGTGACAAGCAAGCAATTTGGGTCACTCCACACATCAATGGCCATCCTATTAAAATGGAACTGGACACAGGTTCAGCAGAAATACAATTCTAAAAATATTAAATTAAACAAAACTTTGATGCTGCTTAAAAGATATACTGGGGAGAAGGTATTCCATGTGGGGTGTTGCCCATACTTGTGCAGTATAATGGCCAGCAGGAGACTCTGGACTTATTCATAGCTCAAAAAGGCGGCCCATCCTTGTAGGGTTGAGAATGGCTATCAAAAAATTAAATTAGACTGGTCAGTCTTCAAAAGCCTGAGCGTCACTCACACCCTGCCTTTGTCCCTTAACACAGTCCTTAACCAAGCTACTGCTGTTTTTCAACTAAGGCAGTTGGTCAGTGATAATGGGCCTCATTTTACCACTGAAGAGTTTCAGACCTTCATTAAAAAAATGGAATGCATCTTAATACCTCTGTGTTAGGGTCTCCTGGTCTGTGCTGCCACGTCGTCATGGCAACCGGGAGACAAGTGCTAGCGGAGTAACCTGAGGGTAGCTGATACTCCGGTTCGGGTCTTTTGCTGTGCAGTGGTTACAGGCTCTGTGCACGGCAGGGGATCCGGTGCTGGTTTTTGTGCTCACAGTCTGTGAGGTCTGAGTGGGGCGTGGACAGCACCTGCTATATAATCCCTCTTCTCAGGTTAGGCAGATGCTGCTGAATCTTTGTTGGTTAGTCAGTTCCTGAAAGCTAGCTAGTACTGTGTAAACTTTGTATTTGTTTGTTGCTTACTGCAAATAGGCCTTGGGATTTGGTATTACACTCTGCCAATCCAGACCTAGCAGTAAGACTGGAGTCAGTCATTTAACCTGCTGGGGTTCTTTTGCTACTCTGTGAACCTAGCAAGTTTGCGGCTGTATTCTCAGACGTGCCTGCCAAAATCCTTTCTCACTGTGCAAGGTGTTCAGGTGTCAGTTTAGTGGCAGTAAGCTGAACCTGTGCACTGCAAGTGAGGACTAGGATTGTGGAGACTCTCCTTGGGGTAAATTTACTAAGATTCGTATTTTCCAGATTCAGGTCAAAGTTCAATCACGAATGACATCGACAGTGTAAAACTGCAACTTTTTGAATTGATTACGATGGATTTACTAAGCTGTCGTATTCGGGTTTTTCTTTTCTTCCGATGTCGATGTCATTCGTGGTTTTTTACCTATTTTTACGGCAGTGATTAGCAAAACACTGCCGACTTTTTTTACAATCAATCTCGGCCGGATCTGTGTGATCCGTGCTGGGGTTTATTTTTTTTTTTTTTTTTTAATTAAACACTGTAAAATATAAAAAAAAAATGCGTGGGGTCCCCCCTCCTAAGCATAACCAGCCTCGGGCTCTTTGAGCCGATCCTGGTTGCAAAAATATGGGGAAAAAATGACAGGGGTTCCCCCATATTTAAGCAACCAGCATCGGGCTCTGCGCCTGGTCCTGGTCCCAAAAATACGGGGGACAAAAAGAGTAGGGGTCCCCCGTATTTTTAAAACCAGCACCGGGCTCCACTAGCTGGACAGATAATGCCACAGCCGGGGGTCACTTTTATATAGTGCCCTGCGGCCGTGGCATCAAAAATCCAACTAGTCACCCCTGGCCGGGGTACCCTGGGGGAGTGGGGACCCCTTCAAACAAGGGGTCCCCCCCCCCAGCCACCCAAGGGCCAGGGGTGAAGCCCGAGGCTGTCCCCCCCATCCAATGGGCTGCGGATGGGGAGGCTGATAGCCTTTGTTGTAAAAGAAAAGATATTGTTTTTAGTAGCAGTACTACAAGGCCCAGCAAGCCTCCCCCGCATGCTGGTACTTGGAGAACCACAAGTACCAGCATGCGACGGAAAAACGGGCCCGCTGGTACCTGTAGTACTACTACTAAAAAAATACCCAAAAAAAGACAAGACACACACACCGTGAAAGTAAAGATTTATTACATACATCCACACAAACATACATACATACTTACCTTATGTTCACACGCAGGTCGGTCCTCTTCTCCAGTAGAATCCAAGGGGTACCTGTTGAAGAAATTATACTCACGAGATCCAGGGGTCCAGGCTCCTCGGGAAATCCAGGGGTAATCCACGTACTTGCATAAAATAAGAAAACGGAAAGCCGAGCCACGAACTGAAAGGGGCCCCATGTTTTCACATGGGACTCCTTTCCACGAATGCCAGAAACCCACTCTGACTGATGTCTAAGTGGGTTTCTTCAGCCAATCAGGGAGTGCCACGTTGTAGCACTCTCCTGATCGGCTGTGTGCTCTTGTCCTCACTGACAGGCAGCACACGGCAGTGTTACAATGTAGCGCCTATGCGCTACATTGTAACCAATGATGGGAACTTTCTGCCCTGCGGTTGACCTAAAGTGACGTCACCGCTGAGCTGAAAGTAACCCATCATTGGTTACAATGTAGCGCATAGGCGCTACATTGTAACACTGCCGTGTGCTGCCTGTCAGTGAGGACAAGAGCACACAGCTGATCAGGAGAGTGCTACAACGTGGCGCTCCCTGATTGGCTGCAGAAACCCACTTAGACAGAAGTCAAAGTGGGTTTCTGGCATTCGTGGAAAGGTGACCCATGTGCAAACATGGGTCCCCTTTCAGTTCGTGGTCGGGACACCGTTTTATTATTTTTTTCAAGTACGTGGATTAACCCTGGATTTGCCGAGGAGCCTGGACCCCTGGATCTCGTGAGTATAATTTCTTCAACAGGTACCCCTTGGATTCTACTGGAGAAGAGGACCGACCTGCGTGGGAACTTAAGGTAAGTATGTATGTATGTGTGTATGTATGTAATAAAATTATACTTTCACGGTGTGTGTGTCTTGTCTTTTTTTGGGTATTTTTTTAGTAGTAGTACTGCAGGTACCAGCGGGCCCGTTTTTCCGTCGCATGCTGGTACTTGTGGTTCTCCAAGTACCAGCATGCGGGGGAGGCTTGCTGGGCCTTGTAGTACTGCTACTAAAAACAATATCTTTTCTTTTACAACAAAGGCTATCAGACTCCCCATCCGCAGCCCATTGGATGGGGGGGGACAGCCTTGGGCTTCACCCCTGGCCCTTGGGTGGCTGGGGGGGGGGGACCCCTTGATTGAAGGGGTCCCCACTCCCCCAGGGTACCCCGGCCAGGGGTGACTAGTTGGATTTTTGATGCCACGGCCGCAGGGCACTATATAAAAGTGACCCCCGGCTGTGGCATTATCTGTCCAGCTAGTGGAGCCCGGTGCTGGTTTTAAAAATACGGGGGACCCCTACTCTTTTTGTCCCCCGTATTTTTGGGACCAGGACCAGGCGCAGAGCCCGATGCTGGTTGCTTAAATATGGGGGAACCCCTGTCATTTTTTTCCCCATATTTCTGCAACCAGGATCGGCTCAAAGAGCCCGAGGCTGGTTATGCTTAGGAGGGGGGACCCCACGCAATTTTTTTTGAAAAAAAAAGCACTTTCCCACCCCTTCCCACTGATATACATGCACGGATCTCATGGATCCGTGCATGCCTATCCAATCACGAATAAAAAAAAGCAGGTCTGGTTTTTTTTAGCACTTTTTTACGAGTTGTAATTTTTCACGGCAGTGTTTGTTCTTTTTTTGCTTTGCACTTCTTAGTAAATGACCGAGATTCATACTTAAACAGCCGCGTTTTGACTGATGGTGTATTCATTCGTAATTTTTTACCTGAACTTGCAAAAAATTACGAATGCCCTCATCACTGCCGTGATTAGTGCTTAGTAAATTACCGAGATGACACTTTGATGAAAAAACGGCATCTCGGTCAAAATCGGGAGCTTAGTAAATTTACCCCCTTGGGGTAAATTTACTAAGATTCGTAATTTCCGAAAAAAGGTCAAAGTTCAATCACGAATGACATCGACAGTGTAAAACTGCAACTTTTTGAATTGATTACGATGGATTTACTAAGCTGTCGTATTCGGGTTTTTCTTTTCTTCCGATGTCGATGTCATTCGTGGTTTTTTACCTATTTTTACGGCAGTGATTAGCAAAACACTGCCGACTTTTTTTACAATCAATCTCGGCCGGATCTGTGTGATCCGTGCTGGGGTTTATTTTTTTTTTTTTTTTTTATTAAACACTGTAAAATAATAAAAAAAATGCGTGGGGTCCCCCCTCCTAAGCATAACCAGCCTCGGGCTCTTTGAGCCGATCCTGGTTGCAAAAATATGGTGAAAAAAATGACAGGGGTTCCCCCATATTTAAGCAACCAGCATCGGGCTCTGCGCCTGGTCCTGGTCCCAAAAATACGGGGGACAAAAAGAGTAGGGGTCCCCCGTATTTTTAAAACCAGCACCGGGCTCCACTAGCTGGACAGATAATGCCACAGCCGGGGGTCACTTTTATATAGTGCCCTGCGGCCGTGGCATCAAAAATCCAACTAGTCACCCCTGGCCGGGGTACCCTGGGGGAGTGGGGACCCCTTCAATCAAGGGGTCCCCCCCCCCAGCCACCCAAGGGCCAGGGGTGAAGCCCGAGGCTGTCCCCCCCCATCCAATGGGCTGCGGATGGGGAGGCTGATAGCCTTTGTTGTAAAAGAAAAGATATTGTTTTTAGTAGCAGTACTACAAGGCCCAGCAAGCCTCCCCCGCATGCTGGTACTTGGAGAACCACAAGTACCAGCATGCGACGGAAAAACGGGCCCGCTGGTACCTGTAGTACTACTACTAAAAAAATACCCAAAAAAAGACAAGACACACACACCGTGAAAGTAAAGATTTATTACATACATCCACACAAACATACATACATACTTACCTTATGTTCACACGCAGGTCGGTCCTCTTCTCCAGTAGAATCCAAGAGGTACCTGTTGAAGAAATTATACTCACGAGATCCAGGGGTCCAGGCTCCTCGGGAAATCCAGGGGTAATCCACGTACTTGCATAAAATAAGAAAACGGAAAGCCGAGCCACGAACTGAAAGGGGCCCCATGTTTTCACATGGGACTCCTTTCCACGAATGCCAGAAACCCACTCTGACTGATGTCTAAGTGGGTTTCTTCAGCCAATCAGGGAGTGCCACGTTGTAGCACTCTCCTGATCGGCTGTGTGCTCTTGTCCTCACTGACAGGCAGCACACGGCAGTGTTACAATGTAGCGCCTATGCGCTACATTGTAACCAATGATGGGAACTTTCTGCCCTGCGGTTGACCTAAAGTGACGTCACTGCTGAGCTGAAAGTTCCCATCATTGGTTACAATGTAGCGCATAGGCGCTACATTGTAACACTGCCGTGTGCTGCCTGTCAGTGAGGACAAGAGCACACAGCTGATCAGGAGAGTGCTACAACGTGGCGCTCCCTGATTGGCTGCAGAAACCCACTTAGACAGAAGTCAAAGTGGGTTTCTGGCATTCGTGGAAAGGTGACCCATGTGCAAACATGGGTCCCCTTTCAGTTCGTGGTCGGGACACCGTTTTTTTTTTTTTTTCAAGTACGTGGATTACCCCTGGATTTGCCGAGGAGCCTGGACCCCTGGATCTCGTGAGTATAATTTCTTCAACAGGTACCCCTTGGATTCTACTGGAGAAGAGGACCGACCTGCGTGGGAACTTAAGGTAAGTATGTATGTATGTGTGTATGTATGTAATAAAATTATACTTTCACGGTGTGTGTGTGTCTTGTCTTTTTTTGGGTATTTTTTTAGTAGTAGTACTACAGGTACCAGCGGGCCCGTTTTTCCGTCGCATGCTGGTACTTGTGGTTCTCCAAGTACCAGCATGCGGGGGAGGCTTGCTGGGCCTTGTAGTACTGCTACTAAAAACAATATCTTTTCTTTTACAACAAAGGCTATCAGCCTCCCCATCCGCAGCCCATTGGATGGGGGGGGACAGCCTCGGGCTTCACCCCTGGCCCTTGGGTGGCTGGGGGGGGGGACCCCTTGATTGAAGGGGTCCCCACTCCCCCAGGGTACCCCGGCCAGGGGTGACTAGTTGGATTTTTGATGCCACGGCCGCAGGGCACTATATAAAAGTGACCCCCGGCTGTGGCATTATCTGTCCAGCTAGTGGAGCCCGGTGCTGGTTTTAAAAATACGGGGGACCCCTACTCTTTTTGTCCCCCGTATTTTTGGGACCAGGACCAGGCGCAGAGCCCGATGCTGGTTGCTTAAATATGGGGGAACCCCTGTCATTTTTTTTCCCATATTTCTGCAACCAGGATCGGCTCAAAGAGCCCGAGGCTGGTTATGCTTAGGAGGGGGGACCCCACGCAATTTTTTTTGTAAAAATAAGCACTTTCCCACCCCTTCCAACTGATATACATGCACGGATCTCATGGATCCCTGCATGCCTATCAAATCACGGAAAAAAAAAGCAGGTCTGTTTTTTTTTAGCACTTTTTTACGAGTTGTAAGTTTTCACGGCAGTGTTTTGTGTTTTTTTGCTTTGCACTTCTTAGTAAATGACCGAGATTCATACTTAAACAGCCGCGTTTTGACCGATGGTGTATTCATTCGTAATTTTTTACCTGAACTTGGAAAAAATTACGAATGCCCTCATCACTGCCGTGATTAGTGCTTAGTAAATTACCGAGAAGACACTTTGATGAAAAAACGGCATCTCGGTCAAAATCGGGAGCTTAGTAAATTTACCCCCTTGTGTCTATTATTCCATCTCTGACCAAGGAGTTTACTGCCACACCCGTTGGTAACCCTTTAGGGTTTTGCTGTTGCCCTTAGCAACAGCATTTCGGGTTCTCTACGTATTAAATCACTACATCTCGCTTCTTTCCATCTGAGCATTCCTAATACTAGGGAGACACCCAGTTTCTTAGCCTTTGGGCTTCTCTGTTCACTTTGTGTTTATTTTGTTACCCTATCACCTTCTGTGTATGTAATGTCATATTCCCCAGTCTGTCTGTGAGTTCATTTGTTTTGCATCCCTCACCGTTCAGACACCAGTACATTCCTGCTGGCACTGGTGTGCATAACACTCTGCCCCATATCACCCGGCTACAAATGGACTGGCTGAACGCTTCATACAAACCTTAAAGCAAGCTTGCCGCACCATGCGCAATGACAAGGGTACATTACAGCACAAGCTCTCTAATTTCTTTTTTGCATACAGGAATTTGGTTCATGCCACAACGAATCAAACCCCAGCTATGCTGTTCTTGGGTAGGAACCTCAGGTCTCGACTGGATTTGATCAAGCCAGATATTCGCAGATTGATTCGTGATCACCAACTAAAGCAGTTTCACAGTTCAGGTGTTTTGTCTGTAGGCCAGAGCATGTGGGCACATAACTATCGTGGAGAACAGAAGTGCGTAATTGCAACAGTTACACAATGTAAAGGCCCATTGTCATACATTGTGGAAATTTAGCCCGGTGTACTGTGACACAGACACCTGGATCAACTATGTGAGCATAATGGATCCCCTACGATTGATGAAAAAAAACATGCTACAGAAGCTCCAGTGTCAATACCTGCACCAGTAGACACGGCGGATTATTCGGATAACTTGTCCGAAGATGCACAATTGTTCCAACCTGATGGTAATGTTGAAGTGAACACTGATACAGTGGAGTCCACAGATATCATAAGCGCTCCAGCTCCAAGTTTACACATCATTCATGAGGACCTTCCTGTGTAAGACATGCACAACAAAGACTGGACTTGTAATATGGGTTTAAGAGGGATTTATCTACATGGGGAGGGAACTGTAAAATATGGTAATCTGGCTTTGCTAGATTCACACTGCTTTACATTTCTATTTCATGCTTTCAGTACCATGGGGGTTATTCCGAGTTGATTGTAGCTGTGTTAAATTTAGCACAGCTACGATCAGGCACTCAGACATGCGGGGGGACGCCCAGCACAGGGCTAGTCCGCCCCACATGTCAGTGCCACTCCCCCCCACTGCAGAAGTGCAAAAGCATCGCTTTTGCATTTCAGGAGCAGCTCCCGGCCAGCTGCAAAGAGAACCTCTTCGCTGCCCGAGTCACAGTGGCTGCATGTGATGTCACGCAGCTGCCACGTCCCGCCCCCCAACGGTCCAGCCACACCTGCATTGGCCGGACCGCGCCCCCTAAATGGCGGCGCTAAGCGCCCTCCCGCTCATCGACCACCTCAGCCTGTCAATCAGGCAGAGGCGATCGCTAAGCAACGGTGGCCTTCGGCTGTCTGGCATGCACTGGCGCACTGCAGTGCTGGCACATGCACAGTACTGACCCGATCGCACCACTGTGATAAACGGCAGCGTACAATCGGTTAAGAATGACCCCGCATGTCTCTCCACTGTTTTGCTGTGCAATGCTATTTTGCAGCTTGCTGCAAAGTGTGTTGCTTTATGTTTGTTTGCAGTTAAGTAAAGTTGAGGCAGCATGCTTATCTCAGTTCCCAATCACCATATCTGCATGAATGAGCATCTACACAGACACTACAAATGGGTTGAAGCATATAATGCATACTGTTTTTAAAATAAGGTAACTGTAAAATGTATTACAATATATAGCAATAAACCAATAAACCTACTCTGACCAGATTGTATCTACAGTATTGTATACTCTCCCTATAGAGATATTTAGTATAAAGAGGGCCAGATTAACAATGGAACGGATGGAGCTACAGCTCCAAGCCTCCACATAAAAATAGGCCAATCATGCTGGCTGCAGGATAATGACCAGCTGCACAGCTGGCAAACAATCATAAATCATAAGTATTAACATCGTTGTTTTTTATCATTTTCTCACAAAAAAATGTTATGCTTATGTATTTAGGGAGACATTGGGGCACACAGTGTATAAGGTGTACATAGCCACATAGCTCTGGCAGCACTCACACAGCACAGGTCACCGCTCCTCTCCTTCTAAGTATAAGCCCTTGAAAATGTTCAGCTCCAGGCCCATGTGGCCCTTAATCCGTCCCAAAAGATTACTTCACCTTGTGTTATAACACACTATTCAACAAAACCTGACCTAGCCTCCTTCATAATAACATAAAAAGATTTACTTTATACAAATGATGCACAATAATGTTTGCTTGGTTCACCCAAATAGATTAAAATTCAACTTAGTAGTATTCTATCCAATGAAGGTATTACAGTCTATAAAGGTAACATTTTACAATTACCTTTCCTTTTCTCTTATCTCCTATAAATTGATCTGTGACTCTGTGATGGTGTGTATAACGCTGTGTGGAGTCACAGCAATAGTTTCACTGTGTGGAGTCACATTCATAGAGTCACAGATCTGGCCAAATACCTCTCCACCATCTTCCCAGCCGGACGAGTCCTCCTCCTCGCGGTTCCTGGCTCCTGTGCTGGGGTTAGGAGGGTGGCTGAGCCTGGCCACAGGATGCCATGAGGCAGAGAATGAAGCCACCCCCCGCCGTTGCTGCTGCCAATGAGGATCTCCTCTCCCGACTCTCTGTCAGCCACCGGGGCCACGCTAAGCACGTGTCACTGACCAGCACGCTCCCTCCTGTAACCTGCTTCTGCTGCAGACTAGCCGCAGGCCCGACTCCGAGACCCCGCCGCTGTTACCTGGACAGCAGGATCAGCGCCAGCAGCAAGTGTGAGGTGATGCGCATCCAGTTCATTACAGCGCAGCTGCTGCTGCTCCAGGAAATTGTGTGTGTGTGCTGTATTGGGTTTAGTGTGTGCATGGGGTATGTGGACAGTGTATCATGTGTTAATGGTAGGATACAGTGCCCCTCCCCCACTCTCAGCACCACTGCACCCGCCCCTTCACCACCCGCAGTGCCCCCGGACCCCCTCCCCCATCTGTGGCAGCCCCGTTCCCACCCAACCCCCACCTGCGCCGCCTCCGGGCCCCCTACCCCACCCACACACCCACCCCTCCACCACCCACAGCACCTCCGGAACCCCTCCTTCATCTGCGGCAATCCCCTACCTGTCTCTCCCCCACCCACGGAAATCCCTTACCTGTCCCCCCCCCACCCGCGGCACCCCTACTTCTCCCCCACCCGCGGTGCCTCCAGACCCCCTACCCCAACTACGGCACACCCACCCCTTTCCCACCCACAGCATCTCTGGAAACCCACCTGCAGCACCTCTGTAATCCCTCCCCCATCTGTCTCAGCCCTGCACCTGCCCCTCAACCACACATGTCACGCTCACCCCTACCCCTCCTGCAGCCCCTCCGGACCCACTCCCCCATTTGCGGCCCCCACTCCCCCGAAACTATCCCACCTGCATCACCTTCTGACCCCATCCACGCACCCCCCCATCTGCACCTCCCCTAACCATAGCACCTCCAGACACCCTCCCCATACGCGGAAACCTCTTACCAAGCCCTCCCCCACCTACGACACCTGTGCAATCGTCCCTCCCCCACCTGCAGCACCCCTTACCCATCCGTGTCTCCCCCACACCCGCCACTCCCCCAACCACAGCACCTACTAGGTCATTCATCATGCCCTGTGTGCTCTGTTCACGCCGTTGCAAGTGGCTACAGGCCCCTTAACCATCGCATGCCCTTTGTCCGTGCAGTATTTCAACACTCACAAAATTATGATTGGCAGTTATACTCCATATTATAAAAATGTTGCACGCCCCAAGGGCGTGCAAGGGTTAAGGGGGCATAGCCCTTTCCAATTGTGTAAAGAGCGCCCGTAGGGTGCGATGAATCACCTAGTGTATTGTATATATTGTATAAGGTACCTGCCTTTTGAGGAAGACGCCCTGCTGGCGTTGAAACGCATTAAGGAATACAGGAAATTTCATGAGGACCGGTTCCGCTGTGTACTTCCATCTCCATCTGAGCCGTGCACGGGAAACCAGACCGATGGCTGCAGTATAAGCGCCCCCGCCCGCAGCTTCAACCCCGCGCGGCCCTCAGCCACAGCCGCTACCACACTGACGAGTGATACGAGCGTCAGACGGGCTGTTGATCGGTGCTTCTGGCCGGGCCCCTGCCACTCCGGCTCCATCGGCAAACGACCAATGTGAAAGGGGACACGGAGCTCCCGCATGCAGCAGCGTCTCGGTGAGGACGCCCGAATCAAGTCTCCCACATATTACAACACTGCTTCATCCCGCTGAGGCTCTGGTGTACATCATCTCCCTGGCTAACGGGACAACACCAGGGAGCAGGAATCGAAAGCTCCTGCCCAGCGGTAACAGGTTCACTTACCATATTTATATTTCTATATATTTTTTTCAACTATCTGTTTACATTGCTAATATCTGTTGAACAAATCTACTCCAACCCGGGTCACGGGTACCACCCTGTGGGCATGCCACTGTGAGTCACACAGTTGGAAATTATTCTGCAGCTGCACCTTCAAGTGTGTACATATTGTTTTTTGTGTAATCCCGAGACTTTTGTGTCAACAGTGGCTATTTTTCATGTTTGCAACCTGTATTCTAACCAAATATCAGGTGTTTTGATCTATCACACTGCTGCACAACATTATTGTGATGTTTTAATAATTGTCTTACACCCCCGGGAGGTTGTTGCATTGTATTTAATGTGTATTTTTATTAAATATTTTATACTATATGATTGTTAAGCGCCACTTGGTTTTTTTTTGGTACTATTGTATATTTCAGTCCAGTAAAACAGTTCTTATCCTTAGTTGATGAAAGAAGGGATGTTTTTTGTGTCTGCTATTGTAGTAATCCTCAAATAATATTTGAAACAGTTGTAGGTATTGGGTGACCTTGAGCAGCACTAATGGTTAGCATTACTGCATCACAGCACTGAGGTTATGGGTTTGATACCCACCACGGCACTGTGTACAGTTTTTATATTATTTGTTCTTGCGTGGGTACTCTGGGTTCCTCCTGGTTTCCTCCCACAATCCAAAAATATACTGGTAAGTTAAGTGGCTCCCAACAAAACTAACCATAGCTTGAATGTGTATGCATATACATGTGGTAGGGAAATAAAGATTATAAACTCCATTGTGGCAGGGACTGATATTAATGGCCAAATATTATCTGTAAAGCGCTGCGGAATATGTCTCCACTATATAAATAACTGATAATAAATAATAAATAAATAATTTACTTTCCCATCGTTGGCTCCACACAGAGCTTTAGTTTTTGTAGAATAACTTTAGTTGAGCATTAGTTTATAAATTGTAGGTGGATTTCTCTTATTCCTGCAGGTGATGGAATTGTGAGTCTCAGTCTGGCAGGCATGTACCTTTAACTTACTTTATCCCTGGTGATGCAAATGAGCTTAAGTATTTCTTTGTACTCTTCAGGTAAAAATTTAGTAGCCCACAATGCTTTAATCATTGTTAATATTGCAAATATAAATAGTAGTACTGTACATGTATGCTAGCATATAGCAGTTTTCTGATGCTGTTATTACTTTTATCATCATCAGACAGTTTCTGGCTGATTACACATTTTATTAAAGTATCCTGTCAGCCACTCATAAAAAATTCTTATAATGCTGGTGATTATATCTCTTTTGCGTATTAGTGCATTCACTGTTACTGACATTCATTTAGTGTTCCCAGATAGGTCAACAATCATTTGTATAATGTCTGCTTAAATAAGCTTGTATGCTAATACACCACTGGTGTATGAAGTGTAAGGGTTTCTGCTCTGCTCACTTTGTATATTTTGGTGGTTACCACTGGCTTATTGCCCATGTGTCTCCACCTCAATAATTTCTTACTTATTCCCATTTCCCAGCCATGCCTCCTCCTATGACTGGGTTAGTGTTAGTGAAGGCAGGTTTCTCGGGCAGTCCTTTCTGAAACAGGAACTCTCTGGGCTGCTTACTCTTGCACACTCCAACACTTCCCTGACATGTTGGTTCTTCCCCTTTTCGGTACTGAAATTCCTCACCTGCCTGATGAGGCATGAGTCCCTTTAAATTTCTGTCCACCTCCTGTGAAATCACTTTCTGTGGTCAGCAACTAGGCTGCCCACACTAGAGAGCAGGGCAAACTTGCATGGGCCCTATCAATAAATTATCGATACTAGCATATACAGATGTGTCCACATACATCTTTACTATATCCTATTATGGCAAACAAAAAATTTAAAATCCATCCACTCGCTACTCGTGAAAAACAGCTTAGCAGTGTTTTGCATGTTGTGCCAAATTCAGCAAAATAGCAAAGATGTAAGTGGACACATCTGTATAGTATATAGATCTATATATAGATATACAGTATATTTTCAAATATACATATCAATATAGATCTATCTATATATACATACATATATATATATAAATATAGCTATAGATCTCTCTCTCTCTCTCTCTCTCTATATATTAGAGATGAGCGCCGGAAATTTTTCGGGTTTTGTGTTTTGGTTTTGGGTTCGGTTCCGCGGCCGTGTTTTGGGTTCGACCGCGTTTTGGCAAAACCTCACCGAATTTTTTTTGTCGGATTCGGGTGTGTTTTGGATTCGGGTGTTTTTTTCAAAAAACCCTAAAAAACAGCTTAAATCATAGAATTTGGGGGTAATTTTGATCCCAAAGTATTATTAACCTCAAAAAACATAATTTACACTCATTTTCAGCCTATTCTGAACACATCACACCTCACAATATTATTTTTAGTCCTAAAATTTGCACCGAGGTCGCTGTGTGAGTAAGATAAGTGACCCTAGTGGCCGACACAAACACCGGGCCCATCTAGGAGTGGCACTGCAGTGTCACGCAGGATGGCCCTTCCAAAAAACCCTCCCCAAACAGCACATGACGCAAAGAAAAAAAGAGGCGCAATGAGGTAGCTGACTGTGTGAGTAAGATTAGCGACCCTAGTGGCCGACACAAACACCGGGCACATCTAGGAGTGGCACTGCAGTGTCACGCAGGATGTCCCTTCCAAAAAACCCTCCCCAAACAGCACATGACGCAAAGAAAAAAAGAGGCGCAATGAGGTAGCTGACTGTGTGAGTAAGATTAGCGACCCTAGTGGCCGACACAAACACCGGGCCCATCTAGGAGTGGCACTGCAGTGTCACGCAGGATGTCCCTTCCAAAAAACCCTCCCCAAACAGCACATGACGCAAAGAAAAAAAGAGGCGCAATGAGGTAGCTGACTGTGTGAGTAAGATTAGCGACCCTAGTGGCCGACACAAACACCGGGCCCATCTAGGAGTGGCACTGCAGTGTCACGCAGGATGTCCCTTCCAAAAAACCCTCCCCAATCAGCACATGATGCAAAGAAAAAGAAAAGAAAAAAGAGGTGCAAGATGGAATTATCCTTGGGCCCTCCCACCCACCCTTATGTTGTATAAACAAAACAGGACATGCACACTTTAACCAACCCATCATTTCAGTGACAGGGTCTGCCACACGACTGTGACTGATATGACGGGTTGGTTTGGACCCCCCCCAAAAAAGAAGCAATTAATCTCTCCTTGCACAAACTGGCTCTACAGAGGCAAGATGTCCACCTCATCTTCACCCTCCGATATATCACCGTGTACATCCCCCTCCTCACAGATTATCAATTCGTCCCCACTGGAATCCACCATCTCAGCTCCCTGTGTACTTTGTGGAGGCAATTGCTGCTGGTCAATGTCTCCGCGGAGGAATTGATTATAATTCATTTTAATGAACATCATCTTCTCCACATTTTCTGGATGTAACCTCGTACGCCGATTGCTGACAAGGTGAGCGGCGGCACTAAACACTCTTTCGGAGTACACACTTGTGGGAGGGCAACTTAGGTAGAATAAAGCCAGTTTGTGCAAGGGCCTCCAAATTGCCTCTTTTTCCTGCCAGTATAAGTACGGACTGTGTGACGTGCCTACTTGGATGCGGTCACTCATATAATCCTCCACCATTCTATCAATGTTGAGAGAATCATATGCAGTGACAGTAGACGACATGTCCGTAATCGTTGTCAGGTCCTTCAGTCCGGACCAGATGTCAGCATCAGCAGTCGCTCCAGACTGCCCTGCATCACCGCCAGCGGGTGGGCTCGGAATTCTGAGCCTTTTCCTCGCACCCCCAGTTGCGGGAGAATGTGAAGGAGGAGATGTTGACAGGTCGCGTTCCGCTTGACTTGACAATTTTGTCACCAGCAGGTCTTTCAACCCCAGCAGACCTGTGTCTGCCGGAAAGAGAGATCCAAGGTAGGCTTTAAATCTAGGATCGAGCACGGTGGCCAAAATGTAGTGCTCTGATTTCAACAGATTGACCACCCGTGAATCCTTGTTAAGCGAATTAAGGGCTGCATCCACAAGTCCCACATGCCTAGCGGAATCGCTCCGTGTTAGCTCCTTCTTCAATGCCTCCAGCTTCTTCTGCAAAAGCCTGATGAGGGGAATGACCTGACTCAGGCTGGCAGTGTCTGAACTGACTTCACGTGTGGCAAGTTCAAAGGGCATCAGAACCTTGCACAACGTTGAAATCATTCTCCACTGCACTTGAGACAGGTGCATTCCATCTCCTATATCGTGCTCAATTGTATAGGCTTGAATGGCCTTTTGCTGCTCCTCCAACCTCTGAAGCATATAGAGGGTTGAATTCCACCTCGTTACCACTTCTTGCTTCAGATGATGGCAGGGCAGGTTCAGTAGTTTTTGGTGGTGCTCCAGTCTTCTGTACGTGGTGCCTGTACGCCGAAAGTGTCCCGCAATTTTTCTGGCCACCGACAGCATCTCTTGCACGCCCCTGTCGTTTTTTAAAAAATTCTGCACCACCAAATTCAAGGTATGTGCAAAACATGGGACGTGCTGGAATTTGCCCATATTTAATGCACACACAATATTGCTGGCGTTGTCCGATGCCACAAATCCACAGGAGAGTCCAATTGGGGTAAGCCATTCCGCGATGATCTTCCTCAGTTGCCGTAAGAGGTTTTCAGCTGTGTGCGTATTCTGGAAAGCGGTGATACAAAGCGTAGCCTGCCTAGGAAAGAGTTGGCGTTTGCGAGATGCTGCTACTGGTGCCGCCGCTGCTGTTCTTGCGGCGGGAGTCCATACATCTACCCAGTGGGCTGTCACAGTCATATAGTCCTGACCCTGCCCTGCTCCACTTGTCCACATGTCCGTGGTTAAGTGGACATTGGGTACAACTGCATTTTTTAGGACACTGGTGAGTCTTTTTCTGACGTCCGTGTACATTCTCGGTATCGCCTGCCTAGAGAAGTGGAACCTAGATGGTATTTGGTAACGGGGGCACACTGCCTCAATAAATTGTCTAGTTCCCTGTGAACTAACGGCGGATACCGGACGCACGTCTAACACCAACATAGTTGTCAAGGACTCAGTTATCCGCTTTGCAGTAGGATGACTGCTGTGATATTTCATCTTCCTCGCAAAGGACTGTTGAACAGTCAATTGCTTACTGGAAGTAGTACAAGTGGGCTTACGACTTCCCCTCTGGGATGACCATCGACTCCCAGCGGCAACAACAGCAGCGCCAGCAGCAGTAGGCGTTACACGCAAGGATGCATCGGAGGAATCCCAGGCAGGAAAGGACTCGTCAGACTTGCCAGTGACATGGCCTGCAGGACTATTGGCATTCCTGGGGAAGGAGGAAATTGACACTGAGGGAGTTGGTGGGGTGGTTTGCGTGAGCTTGGTTACAAGAGGAAGGGATTTACTGGTCAGTGGACTGCTTCCGCTGTCACCCAAAGTTTTTGAACTTGTCACTGACTTATTATGAATGCGCTGCAGGTGACGTATAAGGGAGGATGTTCCGAGGTGGTTAACGTCCTTACCCCTACTTATTACAGCTTGACAAAGGGAACACACGGCTTGACACCTGTTGTCCGCATTTCTGGTGAAATACCTCCACACCGAAGAGCTGATTTTTTTGGTATTTTCACCTGGCATGTCAACGGCCATATTCCTCCCACGGACAACAGGTGTCTCCCCGGGTGCCTGACTTAAACAAACCACCTCACCATCAGAATCCTCCTGGTCAATTTCCTCCCCAGCGCCAGCAACACCCATATCCTCCTCATCCTGGTGTACTTCAACACTGACATCTTCAATCTGACTATCAGGAACTGGACTGCGGGTGCTCCTTCCAGCACTTGCAGGGGGCATGCAAATAGTGGAAGGCGCATGCTCTTCACGTCCAGTGTTGGGAAGGTCAGGCATCGCAAACGACACAATTGGACTCTCCTTGTGGATTTGGGATTTCAAAGAACGCACAGTTCTTTGCGGTGCTTTGCCAGCTTGAGTCTTTTCAGTTTTCTAGCGAGAGGCTGAGTGCTTCCATCCTCATGTGAAGCTGAACCACTAGCCATGAACATAGGCCAGGGCCTCAGCCGTTCCTTGCCACTCCGTGTGGTAAATGGCATATTGGCAAGTTTACGCTTCTCCTCCGACAATTTTATTTTAGGTTTTGGAGTCCTTTTTTTTCTGATATTTGGTGTTTTGGATTTGACATGCTCTGTACTATGACATTGGGCATCGGCCTTGGCAGACGACGTTGCTGGCATTTCATCGTCTCGGCCATGACTAGTGGCAGCAGCTTCAGCACGAGGTGGAAGTGGATCTTGATCTTTCCCTAATTTTGGAACCTCAACTTTTTTGTTCTCCATATTTTATAGGCAGAACTAAAAGGCACCTCAGGTAAACAATGGAGATGGATGGATTGGATACTAGTATACAATTATGGACGGACTGCCACGGTTAGGTGGTATAAAAAAACCACGGTTAGGTGGTATATATTATAATAATAATACAATTATGGATGGACGGACTGCCTGCCGACTGCCGACACAGAGGTAGCCACAGCCGTGAACTACCGCACTGTACACTGGTTGATAAAGAGATAGTAGTATACTCGTAACAACTAGTATGACACTATGACGACGGTATAAAGAATGGAAAAAAAACCACGGTTAGGTGGTATATATTATAATAATAATACAATTATGGATGGACGGACTGCCTGCCGACTGCCGACACAGAGGTAGCCACAGCCGTGAACTACCGCACTGTACACTGGTTGATAAAGAGATAGTAGTATACTCGTAACAACTAGTATGACACTATGACGACGGTATAAAGAATGAAAAAAAAACCACGGTTAGGTGGTATATATTATAATAATAATACAATTATGGATGGACGGACTGCCTGCCGACTGCCGACACAGAGGTAGCCACAGCCGTGAACTACCGCACTGTACACTGGTTGATAAAGAGATAGTAGTATACTCGTAACAATTAGGATGACACTATGACGGTATAAAGAATGAAAAAAAAACCACGGTTAGGTGGTAGGTATATAATAATAAATAATACAATTCTGGTCGGACGGACTGCCTGCCGTGTGCCGACACAGAGGTAGCCACAGCCGTGAACTACCGCACTGTACACTGGTTGATAAAGAGATAGTAGTATACTCGTAACAATTAGGATGACACTATGACGGTATAAAGAATGAAAAAAAAACCACGGTTAGGTGGTAGGTATATAATAATAAATAATACAATTCTGGTCGGACGGACTGCCTGCCGTGTGCCGACACAGAGGTAGCCACAGCCGTGAACTACCGCACTGTACACTGGTTGATAAAGAGATAGTAGTATACTCGTAACAATTAGGATGACACTATGACGGTATAAAGAATGAAAAAAAAAACCACGGTTAGGTGGTAGGTATATAATAATAAATAATACAATTCTGGTCGGACGGACTGCCTGCCGTGTGCCGACACAGAGGTAGCCACAGCCGTGAACTACCGCACTGTACACTGGTTGATAAAGAGATAGTAGTATACTCGTAACAATTAGGATGACACTATGACGGTATAAAGAATGAAAAAAAAAACCACGGTTAGGTGGTAGGTATATAATAATAAATAATACAATTCTGGTCGGACGGACTGCCTGCCGTGTGCCGACACAGAGGTAGCCACAGCCGTGAACTACCGCACTGTACACTGGTTGATAAAGAGATAGTAGTATACTCGTAACAATTAGGATGACACTATGACGGTATAAAGAATGAAAAAAAAACCACGGTTAGGTGGTAGGTATATAATAATAAATAATACAATTCTGGTCGGACGGACTGCCTGCCGTGTGCCGACACAGAGGTAGCCACAGCCGTGAACTACCGCACTGTACTGTGTCTGCTGCTAATATAGACTGGTTGATATTTAAAGAGATATTAGTAGTATACAACAATACTATACTGGTGGTCAGGCACTGGTCACCACTCCTGCAGCAAAAGTGTGCACTGTTAATTAATATAATTGTACTCCTGGCTCCTGCTAACAACCTGCAGTGCTCCCCAGTCTCCCCCACAATTAATTATAAGCTTTTAATTTATACATTGATGACTCTGCAGCACACTGGGCTGAGCTGAGTGCACACAGACTGAGTCACACTGTGTGACTGACTGTGCTGTGTATCGTTTTTTTTTTCAGGCAGAGAACGGATATAGCAGAGAGAAGTGAACGGATATATTATATTAAATAAAAGTTAACTAGCAACTGCACTGGTCACTGACTGTGGTAAACTAACTCTGTCTGCGACTCTGCACAATCTCTCTCTCTCTATCTAATCTATCTCTATTCTAATGGAGAGGACGCCAGACACGTCCTCTCCCTATCAATCTCAATGCACGAGTGAAAATGGCGGCGACGCGCGGCTCCTTATATAGAATCCGAGTCTCGCGATAGAATCCGAGCCTCGCGAGAATCCGACAGCGTCATGATGACGTTCGGGCGCGCTCGGGTTAACCGAGCAAGGCGGGAAGATCCGAGTCGCTCGGACCCGTGAAAAAAAACATGAAGTTCGGGCGGGTTCGGATTCCGAGGAACCGAACCCGCTCATCTCTACTATATATATATATATATATATATATAATTTATGTAGATATTTGCACCCTCCAATAATCAAATATATGGTGCTCCTTAAGTTCTGTTCCATTACAGTCCAGATAAACACAAAAAAATCCGTAGAAAAGGACACTCAGTCCATCTTTGAAAAACACATTCTTTTTTATTATCACCCACAATTGGGCATTCAAATTGAATGAACAACAGTTCATGGTGGCTCAGCATGAAATATCATAAATCATCATATCCAAAAGACCATGGCATCTCATCATCATCTAAGTTGACAGCTAAGTTACCTTGTATATTATTTTCATCTTGAAATGCACTCTTGCAATCATTGTGTAGGCATTGAGATGCCATGGTCTTTTGGATATGATAATTTATGATATTTTATGCTGAGCCACCGTGAACTGTTGTTCATTCAATTTGAATGCCCAATTGTGGGTGATAATAAAAAAGAATGTGTTTTTCAAAGATTGACTGAGTGCCCTTTTCTACGGATTTTTATATATATATATATATATATATATATATAGAGAGAGAGAGAGAGAGAGAGAGAGAGAGAGAGGGAGAGACAAATTAAGGGGGCACTCACCAGAAAATAATTTTGCACTTAAAAAAGCATTGATTTTAATTCATACTTAGAACATCTCAAAAGAATAGTTCAATCGACGTTTCAATCCATCCGGATCATCATCAGGATATAAAACAAACACAGCTCTTGCAGCGAATTACATCTGTTAGCATGTACCAGTATCAAAGCAGTCAATGCCTAACAGGCCCCCTAAAATACCTCCAGCACATTAAAAAAGATGCGGCAATACCACTAAACCAATTACAATGCCCGGACCAGCCCATTAATCTAAAAGGGGCAATAAATAGAAATAGAGCATCTGATATGTTATATTATAAATAGAACAAAAATAGCAGCATTGCCCTGTGGTGATGGTACTTACCACAAATGAGCAATGCACATGTAATGGAGCCTGTGTACTACCAGCGTGCGTTCCAGCCAGTACAGGTGGAGCGCACTAGGCTTCCTGCATCCCGTGTGTGTCAGGTCCACGTCACTTCCGGTCGAGGGTTGACACATGGCCAGTGTGCGTTCAACGGAGCACAGGTGGAACGCACTGCAGAGCCTACAGCACGCGCCTGTCAGATCCGCATCACTTCCGGTCACGGCTTCACACTACCAAAATGGATAAAGGGCGTGTGCGGCACCATTCCCATAACAACGGGAACAAAGGCACAGCCCACCCACCAATCATCGGTACATATATATTAGCACAATGTGTCACCATGGCAACTGATAAAAGCTGCAAAAGGATCGATGCACAACCGTTATAACTCACAGGGCAAACACTTAAGAAATATATAAATTTCTACATCTATGTAAATATCATTCACACACTAACACATGGAGGCGCTTATGTAGAAAACGTTATCCAGGTTAATTACAACAGCTAAACTGCTAAAGCATAATCTGAATTGTGCTGTCAGTAATAAGGGGCCTGTCAAATGGAAATGTATACACAAATACCACAATCTGCTACACTAAAATATGTGACACACATTGTGTTAAATACAGGTAAAGTTACCTATACACAAAAGACATAAATAGAGAAATTCCTTAGAACAAACTTCTCTAACATATACAAATATGTTTTTATGATGTATATATTAATAGATAAAAATAGTGACATAAAAAAGACAAAAAGAGGATAGTGTGTTGGCAAAAAATACTTAGATTCAAAAAAGATCCCAAAAAATCACAAAAATATAATATTGCAAAAAGGTCTTAGGAATAATGAAACCCTGAATTTAGCGCAAAAAGGCACTGAGGGAGTTATTCTCATTTAGGCCGTTAGGAGAAATCGTCCCCAGATGGTAGATCCATCTTGATTCCAACTTTTTAAGGACAAGTCCCCTGTCTCCGCCCCTTGGTAAAGGCGGCACCCAATCAATAATGCAGCATTGTAGGGTAGACAACTGATGCCCTGCTGATAAGAAATGTTGCACGACCGGTTTGTCGGTTAGACCCGTCGACAGTGCCTGTCTAACCGTCATCCTATGGTTAGCCATTCGCTCCCGGAAAGTGCAGGTGGTCATCCCTACGTATGATAGGCCACATGGGCAGGTAAATAGGTAGACTACATGGTAACATGTACCAAATCCGGATTGGCCTTCCAGTATGAGGATGCGAAAAACTGGTCCCAGGCACCATCGATCGACAGGTAATACAGCCAGTACATTTAATGCAGCCAGGTCTCTGCGTCATCAGCCACGTGCTATCCTCATGAATATTAGATCTACTCGGATTCATCAGGAGCTGTTTAAGGTTTCTTCCCCTGCAGTATGCCATCATCGGGTTTTTGGTATTAAACATAGTTAATGACTGATCTGTGGAGACAATTGGCCAGTGTTTGTTGATGGATCTGGCGACTTGTGATGATTTCTGGTCAAATTGAGTAACAAAGATCATCCGATCACCTTGTTTCAGTGCATGCTTAAGCGTGTTTTTACATGTTCTGGTGAAGCACCCCTCAATAGTTTTACTGTCACAGCCCCTATCAAAAAAATCATTGCTTCATTTCCAACAGTTGGGTTTCTGTTATGCACACCAGTGCCTGCAGGAATGTACTGGTGTCAGAACTGTTATGCACTCCAGCGCCTGCAGGAATGTACTGGTGTTTGAACTGTTATGCACACCAGTGCCTGCAGGAATGTACTGGTGTCTGAACGGATAGGTATGCAAAACAAATGAACTCACAGACAGACTGGGGAATATGACATTACGTACACAGAAGGTGATAGGGTAACAAAATACACACAAAGTGAACAGAGAAGCCCAGAGGCTAAGGAACTGGGTGTCTCCCTAGTATTAGTAATGCTCAGATGGGAAAAGCAAGATGTTGTGTTTTAATACATAGAGAACCCGAAATGCTGTTGCTAAGGGCAACAGCAAAACCCTAAAGGGTTACCAACGGGTGTGGCAGTAAACTCCTTGGTCAGAGATGGAATGATAGACACAAGGAGAGTCTCCACAATCCTAATTCTCACTTGCAGTGCACAGGTTCAGCTTACTGCCACTACACTGACACCTGACACCTAGCACAGTGAGACAGGATTTATGCAGGCAAGTCTTAGAATACAGCCGCAAACTTGCTAAGTTCACAGAGTAGTAAAAGAACCCCAGCAAGTTAAGCGACTGACTCCAGTCTTACTGCTAGGTCTGGATTGGCAGAGTGTAGTACCAAATCCCCAGGCCTATTTGCAGTAAGCAACAACAAATACAAAGCTACACAGTACTGGCTAACTTTCAGGAACTGACTAACCAACAAAGATTCAGCAGCATCTGCTTAACCTGAGAAGAGGACTTATAAAGCAGGTGCTGTCCACGCCCCACTCAGACCTCACAGACTGTGAGCACAAAAACCAGCACCGGATCCCCTGCCGTGCACAGAGCCTGTAACCACTGCACAGCAAAAGACCCGAACCGGAGTATCAGCTGCGCTCAGGTTACTCCGCTAGCACTTGTCTCCCGGTTGCCATGACGACGTGGCAGCACAGGGCAGGAGACCCTAACAGTACCCCCCCTCTGACGAGGGGTCAAAGAACCCCTACCACCGGGTTTATCGGGGAACTGCAAGAAGAAAGAGCGTATCAGTCTGGGGGCATGAAGATCACAACTGCGCACCCACGACCGCTCCTCCGGGCCATACCCCTTCCAGTGCACCAAAAATGACAGCCGACCCCGAACCATCTTGGAGTCAGGAATCCTTTCAACAACAAACTCCCTCTGGCCACGTATCAGAAGAGGGGAAGGTCTTCCACTGGAAGAAGGATTACTAATCGCCCATTTTAAAAGGGAACAATGAAATGTTTTATGGATACCCAAAGAACGGGGCAGATCTAACTGAAATGCCACCGGATTGATAACCCTGGTGATCTTATAAGGGCCGATGAACCGGGGGCCTAACTTATGAGATGGCTGTCTCAACTTCAAATTCTTGGTAGACAACCAGACGAAGTCTCCTAATTTGAAGCTGCAGGGTCTTTTCCGCTTATCAAAAACCCTTTTGGTCACTAATGACACAGACACAAGGGCTTTCTTCACTTTCCGCCAAATACCTCTAAGGACCGAAACCACAGAGGAACCACCAGGCATGGAGTCCAGGGGGTCAAAAGAATTGGCCTTAGGATGATGCCCATACACACAAAGGAAGGGAGAGATCCCTGTAGCAGAGTGAGCCGCGTTGTTATAGGCAAACTCCGCCATGGACAGATGAGCAACCCAGTCAGTCTGACACTTGGAGACATAACACCTGAGGAACTGCTCCAAGGACTGGTTCACCCTTTCAGTCTGCCCATTAGACTGCGGATGGTAGCCTGACGACAAGCTGACAGAAATCTGGAGATCGGAACAAAATGCCCTCCAGAATTTGGCCACAAACTGGGATCTGCGGTCAGAGACCACATCAAGTGGCAACCCGTGGAGACGCACAACATGCAGCATAAATAATTCAGACAGGCGTCTGGCCGATGGCAGCCCAACCAGTGGAACGAAGTGCGCCATCTTCGAAAACCTGTCAACGACAACCCAGATGGCTGTCATCCCCGAGGATTTGGGCAAGTCCACCACAAAATCCATTGAAATGTGGGTCCATGGCTTAGATGGGATAGAGAGTGGATGTAATGGGCCAACAGGAACCCCTCTAGGAGTCTTATTTCGGGCACAGATGTCACATGCCCGAACCCACTGATCCACATCCTTAGCCACCGAGGGCCACCACACCGCCCTAGATAGCAACTCCCGAGTTCTGGCAATACCCGGGTGACCTGCCGACTTCTTGGCATGGAATTCCAGGAACACTCGCTGTCTTAACCTAGGAGGCACAAACAAAAGACCTACCGGAAGGTCTGGAGGAGCCTGCTCCTGTGCTCCAAGGACTAATGATAAGAGGTCCTGGGTAATGCCCACTTTAATACATGATGGGGACACAATGGGCAACGGCTCCTCGGTGGTCTCCTGGATTGGAGCAAAACTCTGCGAGAGCGCATCAGCCTTGATGTTTTTTGACCCAGGGCGATATGTTATCAAAAAATTAAAGCGAGCAAAAAACAAAGCCCATCGTGCCTGCCTGGCATTGAGACGCTTCGTTGACTCTAAATATGCCAGATTCTTATGGTCGGTGAGAATTGAGACCACAAACTTAGCCCCCTCAAGCCAGTGTCTCCACTCCTCGAATGCATGCTTAATAGCCAACAATTCCCGGTTACCCACGTCATAATTCATCTCGGCAGGCGAAAATTTACGGGAAAAGTAAGCACAGGGATGAAGGCGATTATCAGACACTCCCATCTGAGAAAGCAATGCCCCAATACCCATCTCAGAGGCATCCACCTCCACCACAAAAGGACGCTCTGGATCTGGGTGTCGCAGCACCTTGGCCGATACAAATGCCCTTTTGAGACGGGCAAAAGCCGCTTTAGCCTCACAAGACCAGTGAGCAACATCCGCCCCTTTCTTAGTGAGTGCCACCAAGGGCGCCACTATAGACGAAAATCCAGCGATAAATCGTCTATAAAAATTCGCAAAGCCCAGGAAACGCTAAAGCGCCTTCAAACTAGTGGGCTGCACCCAATCCAGGACTGCCTGTACCTTGGAACCCTCCATTTGGAAACCTTCTGGGGAGATAATATATCCTAGAAATGCGATTTGCTGAACTTCAAATTCGCACTTCTCCAGCTTCGCCCCAAGCCGGTGGTCTCTGAGTTTCTGGAGGACTAAGCGTACATGCTTCCGATGTTCCTCCAGGGAATGGGAGAAGATTAGGATGTCATCTAAGTATACAACTAAGAATTTATCCAAATATTCCCTGAGCACATCATTCATGAAATCCTGGAAGACTGCCAGGGCATTACAGAGCCCAAAAGGCATCACCAAATATTCATAATGCCCTGAGTGGGTATTAAAGGCAGTCTTCCATTCATCCCCCTCTCTTATTCGGATTAGATTGTACGCACCGCGTAGGTCAATCTTAGAAAAAATGGTGGCAGTACGAAGCTGGTCAAACAAGACCGAAATGAGGGGCAGTGGGTATGAGTTTTTAATCGTGATACGGTTCAATTCCCTGAAGTCGATGCAGGGTCGCAACGAACCGTCCTTTTTACCCACGAAGAAGAACCCCGACCCAACTGGAGACTGTGAAGGTCTGATAAATCCCTACACAAGTTCTCCTGAATGTACTCTGCCATAGCCTGAGTCTCAGGACGTGACAGGGAGTACAACCTGCTCTTGGGAAGCTTAGCATTTGGCAACAAATCAATGGCACAGTCATAGGGGCGATGAGGAGGTAGTACCTCTGCAACTTTTTTGGAGTACACGTCCGCAAAATCTGCATAACACCCTGGCAATCCTGGCAAACTTAGCTGCGAGAGCCTGACTGGAAGGCTCAAGCAACTCCTGAAACAATCAGTACCCCAACTAAGAATCTCCCCAGAGACCCAGTCAAATTGAGGATTGTGGGCCCTTAACCAGGGTAACCCCAACACCAATGGGGCAAAAGTACAGACAAATTAATTACAAAAACACAATACCTAGCGCTGTGATTGATTACAGATGGATGCAGCAATCCCAAAAGGGTTTTTGGTTTTAACCCTTAATGCAAAAGACTATAAAAACAAAAAGGCTGGGACTGCGCAAATCAATCTGATGTGGATATTTATTTTTACATAAAATTACTTTCTACACATATACATATACATACTTGATACCGGCCAGCATCACATAAAAAACTACTACATAAAATATAATTAGTATAATACTAAAAAAAAATTATATATTTCCACTCCAAATCAAGTGGCTAATATAATCTCCGTTCATACACTTTTAAATGAGCTTCTTTAGAAACCTCTCCGACAATATTAGCAATATCACTAAGATAAATACAATCAGAATTTAAAATGTCCAGTATTCTTTGATTAATTTCATACCACCATGTGGAATTCTTTTTCCCTTAAGGTGTTAATATTTCATCCAAGTATACGTAATTTTAATTCCTTGGTCCCAGACGAAACTTTTTCACCCGCACTTGATTAATCACTTAGGCTTGCTTTGTGTAAAATAAGGCTTCTGCTGTTTAACTGTGCAGATCATGCGTGATTAAAGACCTTTTATAATGCAATTTTGTAACATTCACTCTTTCAAGATGTGATACATTGCCTGTATAATGTCCTGAACGCCACCCCTCCCGGCTACTGATAGCCTTATCTGGAGCCTCCGGGTTCTTTCTACGGCGTATCCTCCCCCGACAGCAGTGGGGTTTCTTATGCCTGTGGCCGGCCGGCCCGCTGATAAATCAACTGTTGATTCCTGTATAGGGAATACTGACGACAGACGCGTTTCTCCGCCTTTGGTTACCTTGGCGGCTTCCTCAGTGTCGAATACTTTCACCATCATTTTTCTGGTTTAAATACCTGTCCGCACCAATTGCGCATGCGTATTACTACTGCGGATCAAGACTCGTTTCCATTTTGGCTTCCAACATATACCAGCCTTTCTTTTTTACATTTCAGGTCTCAATTATCGTTCATGTATATACTATATAAAATCTGTGATATTGCTTATATTATCTACTATACTTGGAGCATATATTCAATTCATAAAATGTACATAATGAATTAATAAACATATTCTAACAAATATTTTTATCTTAGTCTTATCATTGGTATCGCTCAATACTAATTTAGACTACACATTATCCCCCCTCTAAACCAACAACCCTTTCTTATCCAGGAACAGATAATACTATCTATATGTATTAAAGGATTTGCTTTTTTCCAATGGACAGCAAAGAAAGAAAAATTCTTTTATATTTCACATTTTATAATCATCATATATGTCTCTTTCTCTATAAACATACAAAAAGAGAAAACCACGAAAACTATACCCAATTTAATGCAACACTATCATATCTATATTCCATTCAGTTCCACCGTATCATTAAGACCCGATGGTACTAATGTATCCAATCTATATATCCAGTAGGCCTCGCGTCTCCGAAGTCTGCTGAATCGATCCCCCCCTCTATTGGTGGAATTGATTTGTTCTATTCCTATCATAGTTGTATTTTTCCAATTAGCTTTTTGGCAATGAATTATATGATTCGATAATGGATGTCTTGCTCCTTTAATTATATTTCTCCGATGTTCGATATAACAGATGTGTAAAGTTCTCGTGGTTCGTCCCACATATTGTTTCCCACACTGACAGGAAATGAGATAAATAATATACGTTGACATGCAATTTATAAACTCTTTAATAGGAAAAATCTCACCAGAAATAAATGATTGAAAGGTAATACTTTTTCTTGGTAGATTATTACATGAATGGCACTCCGTTTTTCCACATTTATGATATCCTAACGGTCTTATAGGTAACCATATATTATTTACAACCCCTTTTTTTCTTTTTTCTTTCTGGAAATGACTTGGCACCAATTTTTTTCTTAAATTATCTGCTTTTCTAAAGATGGTATGACCTCTTGGATCTATATGCGTTTTCAACACTTCGTCTAAGAGTAACATATGTGTATTTTTCTTAATTACCTGACTTATCTTGTACGCACAGCTATTATATTTTGTTACAAAAGTTTCACTTCTTTTGTTACCATTATCCTTCACCTTTTTATCATTATATTTAGGTCTTAATAATGTTTCTCTTTCCATACATTCCACCTCATGATATGCTTTTTCCAAAATACCCTGTGGGTATCCTTGTTCTTGAAAGGACTCAAAGAGTGTCTTAGCCTGCACCTGAAACATAGAGTGGGAGCTACAGTTTCGACGTAGCCTGACCAGCTGACCCCTAGGAATATTGTCTTTCCAGCTGCGTTTATGTGAACTCTTATAATCCAAATATCGATTATTGTCAACTGGTTTGATGTATGTTTTTGTAGTTAAACAATCATCCTCTACTGACAGCTCTATATCCAAGAAACATATACTTGTGGTGCTATAATTTGTGGTAAATTTTAAACCATAATTATTATTATTTAAACCATTAGTGAATATCTCAAGTGCTTCAAAACTCCCACCCCAAATTATAAACAAATCATCTATATATCGGCCATAGTATACCAGATCCGCCCCGAGTCCGCCTCCCCACACATGTTCCTCCTCGAAGGTACCCATATATAGGTTGACGAAACTCGGAGCGAATCTGGCCCCCATGGCCGCACCCCGTGTCTGTAAATAATATTGTGCATCAAACATAAAATAATTATGTGATAAAATAAATTCAATAGCCTCCAATACAAAGATACGCAAAGGGTCCGAGATATTTCCTTGTCTTAAATAACTTTCCACTGCCCTAATACCTTTATCGTGCGGAATATTGGAGTAGAGTGACTCCACGTCACATGTTACCAGATAAAGACCTTTTTTCCACTTGATTTTATTTATGATGTTCAAAAAATGTTGTGTATCTTTTATATGTGACCTCAGACCCTCTACGTATCCCTGCAAATGGTGATCAACAAAAAAAGATAAATTATTCGTGAGTGATCCCACCCCCGAAATAATAGGTCGCCCCGGTGGATTAACAAGTGTCTTATGAATTTTAGGTAAATAATAAAATGTTGCTGTGACCGGATGTGTACAAAAAAGAAAATTAAACGTTTCCTTGGATATAGAGCCATCCTCCAGAGCCGTGTCCAATAACTCAATATATTGTTTCTGAAAAATAGTGGTAGGATTGCAATCCAACTTACGATAGAAATTCGTATCCTTCAATTGTCTGTAACATTCCATCATATATCCCTCTGTTTCTAGGATCACAACCCCACCACCTTTATCAGCTGGCTTTATTGTTATCCCACTATCATCCTGTAAAGACCTTATTGCTTTTCTTTCTCCCAAGCTAAGGTTATCTTGATATTTTATATCATGTGATTTCTCGCATATTTGTCTAAAACTCGCGAGAGTTGCCTTATAAAAGCTTTCTATGTATGGGCCTTTGCAAGCCAAGGGATAAAAATCTGATTTCTTTTTAAAGGGCTTAGCCCCAATATCGAAAATAGGTATCTCTACATCTACATCTTTTTCACTTGTATCCCCCTCTTGTTCCAGACTTATCAATATATCTCTTATCTCTTCATCTCCTTTATCTAAAATGATTGGTAATTCCTCACTTTTATTCTTTTTTATTTCTTTAAGTGCAAAGTATCTTTTTCTGCTAAGTGTGCGTACATAACGGTTAAGGTCTACAAACAATTGAAATAGATTGGGTTTAGCCACCGGCGCATAATTTAAACCTTTTTCCAATATGCTTATTTCCTCATTTGTCAGTACCGTTTAGACAAATTACCTTTCAATCATTTATTTCTGGTGAGATTTTTCCTATTAAAGAGTTTATAAATTGCATGTCAACGTATATTATTTATCTCATTTCCTGTCAGTGTGGGAAACAATATGTGGGACGAACCACGAGAACTTTACACATCTGTTATATGGAACATCGGAGAAATATAATTAAAGGAGCAAGACATCCATTATCGAATCATATAATTCATTGCCAAAAAGCTAATTGGAAAAATATAACTATGATAGGAATAGAACAAATCAATTCCACCAATAGAGGGGGGGATCGATTCAGCAGACTTCGGAGACGCGAGGCCTACTGGATATATAGATTGGATACATTAGTACCATCGGGTCTTAATGATACGGTGGAACTGAATGGAATATAGATATGATAGTGTTGCATTAAATTGGGTATAGTTTTCGTGGTTTTCTCTTTTTGTATGTTTATAGAGAAAGAGACATATATGATGATTATAAAATGTGAAATATAAAAGAATTTTTCTTTCTTTGCTGTCCATTGGAAAAAGCAAATCCTTTAATACATATAGATAGTATTATCTGTTCCTGGATAAGAAAGGGTTGTTGGTTTAGAGGGGGGATAATGTGTAGTCTAAATTAGTATTGAGCGATACCAATGATAAGACTAAGATAAAAATATTTGTTAGAATATGTTTATTAATTCATTATGTACATTTTATGAATTGAATATATGCTCCAAGTATAGTAGATAATATAAGCAATATCACAGATTTTATATAGTATATACATGAACGATAATTGAGACCTGAAATGTAAAAAAGAAAGGCTGGTATATGTTGGAAGCCAAAATGGAAACGAGTCTTGATCCGCAGTAGTAATCCGCATGCGCAATTGGTGCGGACAGGTATTTAAACCAGAAAAATGATGGTGAAAGTATTCGACACTGAGGAAGCCGCCGAGGTAACCAAAGGCGGAGAAACGCGTCTGTCGTCAGTATTCCCTATACAGGAATCAACAGTTGATTTATCAGCGGGCCGGCCGGCCACAGGCATAAGAAACCCCACTGCTGTCGGGGGAGGATACGCCGTAGAAAGAACCCGGAGGCTCCAGATAAGGCTATCAGTAGCCGGGAGGGGTGGCGTTCAGGACATTATACAGGCAATGTATCACATCTTGAAAGAGTGAATGTTACAAAATTGCATTATAAAAGGTCTTTAATCACGCATGATCTGCACAGTTAAACAGCAGAAGCCTTATTTTACACAAAGCAAGCCTAAGTGATTAATCAAGTGCGGGTGAAAAAGTTTCGTCTGGGACCAAGGAATTAAAATTACGTATACTTGGATGAAATATTAACACCTTAAGGGAAAAAGAATTCCACATGGTGGTATGAAATTAATCAAAGAATACTGGACATTTTAAATTCTGATTGTATTTATCTTAGTGATATTGCTAATATTGTCGGAGAGGTTTCTAAAGAAGCTCATTTAAAAGTGTATGAACGGAGATTATATTAGCCACTTGATTTGGAGTGGAAATATATAATTTTTTTTTAGTATTATACTAATTATATTTTATGTAGTAGTTTTTTATGTGATGCTGGCCGGTATCAAGTATGTATATGTATATGTGTAGAAAGTAATTTTATGTAAAAATAAATATCCACATCAGATTGATTTGCGCAGTCCCAGCCTTTTTGTTTTTAAAAGTACAGACAGTCACATAAAAGGACAATTTTTCAGAGTGTGTGGCTCCAATAAACAAAGAAATCTGGCTAGTGCAAGAGGTAATTTTACCTTGGGATAATGGTTCCCCGTTTAACCCACAAATCTCAATTTCCGATGCCAAGGGTACTAAGGGAACAGAGTGTTTCAGGGCGAATTGGCGGTCCATAAAAACCCCGTCGGCCCCACTGTCCACAAAGGCCTCAGTCTTGACAGTTTGACCGAGGATCTTCAAGGTCACCGGAATGATAAAAGTCTTCTTGGGAAATTCTGACTTCTGGCCTGACAGGATATTTCCCATCACCCTCAGGCCCTGAAGTTTTCCGGCTTTTCTGGGCATGATACTACCACATGACCTGTATTCCTACAGTACAAACACAACCCCTGCTGTCTCCTCCGCGTCTTCTCACGTGAGGAGAGGCGGGTAGCCCCAATCTGCATAGGCTCCTCAGAAAATTCCTCAGAGTCTGAGGTTCCCTTGGGAAAGAAGGAAACCTCAGTCTCCCTTTCAAGCCTACGCTCTCTCAGCCGTCTATCCACCCGGATGGATAACTGCATGAGCTGATCCAAGTTATCAGGCAAGGGATATTGTACCAGTTGGTCCTTTATCTGGTTAGAAAGACCTCTTCGGTACTGGTGTCTCAGGGCTGGGTCATTCCACTGGGTATCATGGGCCAACCTCCGAAACTCCGTACAGTAAACCTCAACTGGCCTTCGCCCTTGCTTAAGGATCGAAATCTGAGCCTCGGCTGAGGCCGTCTTGTCAGGGTCATCATACAACATGCCCAGTGCCGTAAAAAAAGCATCAACACTTTTAAGCGACGGACAGTCAGGCTGCAACCCATATGCCCAGACCTGTGGGTCTCCTTGTAGCAAGGAAATCACTATGCCCACCCGCTGAATCTCCGACCCAGAAGACTGAGGCCTAAGCCGGAAGTATAGCTTGCAGCTCTCCTTGAAACAAAAGAACTGCGAGCGATCTCCAGAAAAACGATCCGGGAGATTTACTTTCGGCTCCTTAACCCCTGAAGGTGCTGCTGCTGCGGGAGCTCTGCCAGCGGCCTGGGAGGTGTGCATTTTAATGGACAAATCATTAAATTGTCGAGTCAGTACCTGCACCTGATCGACCACCTGTTGCAACGTATTTTGAGGGGTATGCTCCATATTCCCACAAAATTTCAACAGGAGTATTAGGCTGCTGAATATGTTATGCACACCAGTGCCTGCAGGAATGTACTGGTGTCAGAACTGTTATGCACTCCAGCGCCTGCAGGAATGTACTGGTGTTTGAACTGCTATGCACACCAGTGCCTGCAGGAATGTACTGGTGTCTGAACGGATAGGTATGCAAAACAAATAAACTCACAGACAGACTGGGGAATATGACATTACGTACACAGAAGGTGATAGGGTAACAAAATACACACAAAGTGAACAGAGAAGCCCAGAGGCTAAGGAACTGGGTGTCTCCCTAGTATTAGTAATGCTCAGATGGGAAAAGCAAGATGTTGTGTTTTAATACATAGAGAACCCGAAATGCTGTTGCTAAGGGCAACAGCAAAACCCTAAAGGGTTACCAACGGGTGTGGCAGTAAACTCCTTGGTCAGAGATGGAATGATAGACACAAGAAGAGTCTCCACAATCCTAATTCTCACTTGCAGTGCACAGGTTCAGCTTACTGCCACTAAACTGACACCTGACACCTAGCACAGTGAGACAGGATTTAGGCAGGCAAGTCTTAGAATACAGCCGCAAACTTGCTAAGTTCACAGAGTAGTAAAAGAACCCCAGCAAGTTAAACGACTGACTCCAGTCTTACTGCTAGGTCTGGATTGACAGAGTGTAGTACCAAATCCCCAGGCCTATTTGCAGTAAGCAACAACAAATACAAAGCTACACAGTACTGCCTAACTTTCAGGAACTGACTAACCAACAAAGATTCAGCAGCATCTGCTTAACCTGAGAAGAGGCCTTATAAAGCAGGTGCTGTCCACGCCCCACTCAGACCTCACAGACTGTGAGAACAAAAACCAGCACCGGATCCCCTGCCGTGCACAGAGCCTGTAACCACTGCACAGCAAAAGACCCGAACCGGAGTATCAGCTGCGCTCAGGTTACTCCGCTAGCACTTGTCTCCCGGTTGCCATTACGACGTGGCAGCACAGGGCAGGAGACCCTAACAGTTTCGGCGACCACCGGGTCAGAATTGTTCCTTATTACCCGCATAAATTGCGAGATCGGGAGACTGTTCTTTAAATGTGGCGGGTGGTTGCTTGTAGCATGCAATATAGTATTCCTGTCTGTATCTTTACGAAAAAGGGTGGTACTGAGTCTTGGACCCTCTCTTGTCACCTTCACATACAAAAATTGAATACTAACTCGACTGCAATGTCCCATAAACCGGGCACTGCTTTCCAAAGAATTTAATGAACTAAGCATAGTATTAAAATGCTCTCCAGTGCCTCTCCACAGCAAAAAAACATCATCGATGTATCTCTTATAATGCACAGTCCAAAGAATTCTGAACCTGATTGCTGTGTGTGACAGTTCTTGAGGCTGCAGGCTCAATATAAAGTCCTTGCCCAGAGAATATCTATGCAGAATGTGCCAAGTGTGAAGTCGTTTCCTTATTTCTATTTCTTTTTTGCGATACCATATACTAACCCCTGAGGAAGTCATCTCGACGAAACGCGTTGGGTTAAATCAGTCACGGTCTTCTGTTCAGTCCACTACTACATCTTCTTGAGCTCACACCTGTAAAGGTGAAGGTGTTTTTCCAACTGTTTAGACTGACGGATTTCCTAAACTGTATTGAGATTTTAATTGTATATGTATCTTTTAATTAAAAGCAAACTTGGTATCTAATTGTGGCCTTTGGCCATTCTCTCTTTCTTTGGGTGATCCTTTGGTGTGAGGGTGTATTTACAGGCACACAACCTATACCGTGAAAAGAGAAAGTCTCGGATTCTATATGGAATCAAGAATTTAATTACAAGTTTACTTCAAGGCTATATACTAAACACAGTTGGTTTTTTGTTTGTATGATTATTTTGTAGGAATCCACTAACAGGGGTTCCTTCCAAACTGCTGCTATTAGTCTGAGCGCAATTTTTAGAAATGTTTTTGTGTATATATATATATATATATATATTTATTTATTAGAGATGTGGCCCGGAAATTTTTCGGGTTTTGTGTTTTGGTTTTGGATTCGGTTCCGCGGCCGTGTTTTGGATTCGGACGCGTTTTGCCAAAACCTCCCTGACATTTTTTTGTCGGATTCGGGTGTGTTTTGGATTCGGGTGTATTTTTACAAAATAAAACTCAAAAACAGCTTAAATCATAGAATTTGGGGGTCATTTTGATCCCAAAGTATTATTAACCTCAATAACCATAATTTACACTCATTTTCAGTCTATTCTGAACACCTCACACCTCACAATATTATTTTTAGTCCTAAAATTTGCACCGAGGTCGCTGGATTGCTAAGCTAAGCGACACAAGTGGCCGACACAAACACCTGGCCCATCCAGGAGTGGCACTGCAGTGTCAGACAGGATGGCACTTCAAAAAAATTGTCCCCAAACAGCACATGATGCAAAGAAAAAAAGAGGCGCACCAAGGTCGCTGTGTGACTAAGCTAAGCCACACAAGTGGCCGACACAAACACCTGGCCCATCTAGGAGTGGCACTGCAGTGTAAGACAGGATGGCACTTAAAAAAATAGTCCCCAAACAGCACATGATGCAAAGAAAAATGAAAGAAAAAAGAGGTGCAAGATGGAATTGTCCTTGGGCCCTTCCACCCACCCTTATGTTGTATAAACAGGACATGCACACTTTAACGAACCCATCATTTCAGCGACAGGGTCTGCCACACGACTATGACTGAAATGACTAGTTGGTTTGGGCCCCCACCAAAAAAGAAGCAATCAATCTCTCCTTGCACAAACTGGCTGTACAGAGGCAAGATGTCCACCTCATCATCATCCTCCGATTCCTCACCCCTTTCACTGTGTACATCCCCCTCCTCACAGATTATTAATTCGTCCCCACTGGAATCCACCATCTCAGATCCCTGTGTACTTTCTGGAGGCAATTGCTGGTGAATGTCTCAACGGAGGAATTGATTATAATTAATTTTGATGAACATCATCTTCTCCACATTTTCTGGAAGTAACCTCGTACGCCGATTGCTGACAAGGTGAGCGGCTGCACTAAACACTCTTTCGGAGTACACACTGGAGGGTGGGCAACTTAGGTAGAATAAAGCCAGTTTGTGCAAGGTCCTCCAAATTGCCTTTTTTTCCTGCCAGTATACGTACGGACTGTCTGACGTGCCTACTTGGATGCGGTCACTCATATAATCCTCCACCATTCTTTCAATGGTGACAGAATCATATGCAGTGACAGTAGACGACATGTCAGTAATCGTACAGAATCTAGATGGATAGTATACTTGACGACACAGAGGTAGGTATAGCAGTGGCCTTCCGTACCGTACTGCTATATATACTGGTGGTCACTGTCAGCAAACTGCAAAACTAAAATGCACCCCAGGTATAGAATCTATATGGATAGTATACTTGATGACACAGAGGTAGGTAGAGCAGTGGCCTTCCGTACCGTACTGCTATATATACTGGTGGTCACTGTCAGCAAACTGCAAAACTAAAATGCACCACAGGTATAGAATCTAGATGGATAGTATACTTGATGACACAGAGGTAGGTAGAGCAGTGGCCTTCCGTACCGTACTGCTATATATACTGGTGGTCACTGTCAGCAAACTGCAAAACTAAAATGCACCACAGGTATAGAATCTAGATGGATAGTATACTTGACGACACAGAGGTAGGTAGAGCAGTGGCCTTCCGTACCGTACTGCTATGTATACTGGTGGTCACTGTCAGCAAAACTCTGCACTGTATTCCTCCTATATAATACTGCTGGTCCCCAGTCCCCACAATAAAGCAGTGTGAGCACAGATATATGCAGCACACTGAGCACAGATATGGAGCATTTTTCAGGCAGAGAACGGATAAAACTGGTGGTCACTGATCAGCAAAACTCTGCACTGTACTCCTTCTATATAATACAGCTGCTCCCCAGTCCCCACAATTAAGCAATAAGCACAAATATTTGCAGCAACATTAATAAATGGAGAGGACGCCAGCCACGTCCTCTCCCTAACATTTCCAATGCACGAGTGAAAATGGCGGCGACGCGCGGCTCCTTATATAGAATACGAATCTCGCGATAATCCGACCGCGGGATGATGACGTTCGGGCGCGCTCAGGTTAACCGAGCCATACAGGAGAATCCGAGTATGCCTCGGACCCGTGTAAAATGGGTGAAGTTCGGGGGGGTTCGGTTTCCGAGGAACCAAACCCGCTCATCACTAATATATATATATATATAAGAAGCAGCAGTGACCGGCACTCCTAATTTCAACCAGTTTAATTGCCCGGGAGCCTTCCAATGTGTTGTAAACAAGTTGCAGAGATGAAAGGTGGCACCCACGGGTCTTCCTAGATATTGTATTTCATTCAGCAGTCAGGCTGGTAGTCGCCTGACTGCTGAACTAAACACTATAGCTAGGAAGACCCGTGAGTGCCAAATTTCATTTTCATCTCAGCAACTTATATATATATTGGAGAGGTGGTGGTACTGAGTACTAAACCAAATGTAAATAAGTGTTTGTTAGATCTGGAAAAAAGATCTATCAATGGAGACCTTAACCAATATACTTATATTGGTATATTTGAATGTATGTGAATTCATTGCTACTATGCTACCAGGCTCAGACTGACACACATGCTGCGTACAAACCACATCTTATATTTGAATGTATGTGAATTCATTGCTACTATGCTACCAGGCTCAGACTGACACACATGCTGCGTACAAACCACATCTTATATTTGAATGTATGTGATGTTTTTCTTGTTATTTCCTATGTATGTGATTGAATTTATTGTGAATAGCTAGAGTAGTTTTAGTCTGTTGACCCACCCTGTGCAATTTGTTCTATGATCAATTAGCATTTCAATCAGGTGACCAAATGTTCAGAGGTAGGCCTGTTCCTAATCTGAGACAGTATTTCTTTAGAGTCAGTTAAGGGGTCAGCTAGCTGGGAGTAGCTTGCTGGAATTTATTAAGTGTGGAATTAATAAGTGTGTTATCCGAACAGTTAAAAAAAACAGTTGAACAAACATTGAACAACATCAAGAAAAGGTAACTTACTTTAACAACTTACTCTATCTCCACTTAACCCATAAAACACAAACAACCTCAGCATGTTCATCAAACTACTGTTTTTAATTTCAATTCATGGAATTCTCACCAAATTTAACACATTCTACACTCACCCTGAAGCTCACCCCTCTGTACACATTACAGCTTCTATTCTCCACTCCCCTCTTCTAAACACTCATGAGATTTATACTTTCCTCTCTGCAAGTACTTTGACAACCACAATTGGCCACCAGTACAAACACTCGCAAACATCCACCAATATTTATCTCACTCTTCTGCTTTTATTAGCTGGTGACATATCACCAAATCCAGACCTCAACCACCTTTCCCCATCACACTCTGCTGTCTCAAAACAACATAGAAATCCATCTAACCTCATAAATATCACGTGTCTCCCATCCCCCTCCACATCACTAAAATTTGCCTTATTGAATGCACGCTCTGTTTGTAACAAATTAACATCCATCCATGACCTCTTCATATCTCACAACTTTAATCTGCTTGCTATAACAGAAACATGGCTCACACAATCAGACACTGCCTCCCCTGCAGCACTGTCACATGGTGGTTTCCACTTCTCACACACATCTAGGCCTAATAATAGTAAAGGTGGTGGGGTCGGAATCTTACTGTCACAGTTTTTCACATACACTGTTCTACCTCAGGTTCCATCACTCGCATTCACCTCATTTGAAGTTCACTCTATCAGGATTTTCACCCCCTTCTCTCTGCGTGTTGCAGCTATCTATCGCCCTCCTGGACAACCTAAACAACAATTTCTAGAAGATTTTTCTGCCTGGCTCCCACACTTCTTATCCTCTGACATCTCCACCATCATTATGGGCGATTTAATATAGCTCTTGACAGTCCACAATCTGTTCATGCATCCAAACTCCTCTCTCTAACCTCCTCTCTTGGCCTAACCCAATGGTCCGACTCCTCTACTCACCAGGAGGGTCACTGCCTTGATCTTGTGTTCACCAGGCTCTGCTCAGTTTCCGAATTCACTAACACTCCTTTCCCTCTCTCTGATCACAACCTGATCACCTTCACAATCTCTTCTATTACTTTAAATTCTAGGACACTAAAACCAAGCAAGCCTCCTCTAACCCGCAGAAATACTAACAATATACATTTTCAACAACTTTCCACTTCTCTGCAACAACTGCTCTCACCAATCTCTACATTTACTACACCTGACACTGCTGTATTACACCTGCACCAGACCCTAGAGAGTGCCCTTGATGAAGTGGCTCCAGCTACCCATCACACTCCACGTAGGCTTAGATGCCAACCATGGCACTCTAAATCAACAAGACACCTACAAAAACTGTCACGTAAAGTAGAACGTCAGTGGCGGAAATCTCAGAATCCAAGTGACTTTCTCACATATAAGACTACCTACCACTCCTATCGTCAGGCCATGGACACTGCCAAACAAACATATTTCCAATCTCTCATCTCTTATCAAGCCAACAACCCCAAGTGACTTTTTAATACATTTAAATCACTTCTTTACCCTCCCTCACCTCCCCCACTAGCTACTATCCATGCACAAGAACTTGCTTCCTACTTCAAGGATAAGATTGATAAAATCCGAGATGAAATGGTATGCTCTAACTCAGCCAGTGACCTGCTCAATTCCCTACCTGAACCCTCTGGCACTTTCTCTTCATTTGATCCCACAAGTGAAGATGAAGTATCAACACTCTTTTCATCATCCTACTCCACTACCTCTCCTCTTGATCCTATACCCTCACAGGTCAGTAAAACTTTGTCTCCTGTGCTTATCCCAACCTTAACTAAAATCTGTAATCTCTCTCTCTACTGGTATCTTTCCCTCTCAGTTTAAACATGCAGTCATTACTCCTGACAATGCTAAATTCCTTTGTCGTATAAACAACCCTTATGAAGCTAAGAACACTGTACGCTGCTTACTTAAGAAGTACCGTAATGGTACGCTATCTGCGTAGCGATCGCTCAGCCGTAGGCGAGACGCTCAAGCGTCACGTTCGCTCACGGCCCAGTGATCACAGGACACGTTATTGGTTATGTCTAGGGGAAAGATTCGCTGTAACGTAGCATACGCTAGAGACCACGAGGAGGTCACCAGCGGTGCAGACGCTCACAACACTATACCTTGATATTAAACCTTATACCGACGAAACACACAGAATACCTTAATGTGAGTACAGGGTGTAAATGCAACCTTGTGTAACCTGACTATCTACAAAGCTGTTTGAGCGTCACCGACGCTCAAGTGAACACTTAACACTATAGTAAATACACTGATACTGGTTTAGGGTTCCAAAGCCTATAATCTGTATTATATCTAGTATACTTGTAAAAGAGTAACACAGTACAAATGATACACTACAATATAACAAAGACTTCCTAACCAAACACCTAACTAAGGGATAAACTACAATGCTATCCTGGTCTAACACAATACAATACAATAATACTACGAAGTATTTAAGAGAAAAAGAGGAGAGGAGAGATAGAGAGAGAAAGAGAGATATTGGCTCACAGAAAGACAATGATTACGGAGAGAACTTACGCACAAAGGGTATGATCGCCTGCGCCTCGATATCCAGCTCCCGATTATCAGCAGATAACCGTTGATGAGAGAGTGAGCTGGATGTGGTCGGTCTGCCTATTTATGCCCCACACACAATGCAATCTCCTAGTCCCTACAATCCTACAGTTTATTGGACACAGGAATTCGGCCCTGTACTGTAACCAAAGGTCATAGGTTGATTCATACAGGTGGGCTGTGCTGATTTCCAACAGCTCAGGTGGGTGGGGAACTGGGTTTCCCGCCGCATACCTGAGTATGTGCAAATCATAGAAATGGACATAAACTTCTTATGTCCATAACTATTCGCACGAGCGATTAATACGCTCCAAACCAACACCGGAATATTGCTAATTAAATACTCTTCCGATGGGTATCAAACACTGCTGTATGACTCCTGTTAGACCCTTCGTGCAATACAAGGAGGGATTCCTCCGCTCAGGGACATTCTATCTAAACCAAACTTACAGAAACTATTGAGGGGAACATGATCTATAAACTACATTAATTGTGAACTTTTGTAACGAATGAGGCGCACGCTACGATCACATAAACTCTACCGTAAATGCGCATACTGCGCGTGCGAGTGCACGCTATTGCGGGTATGCGCTTCCACGGGAGAGCGTACGCATGCGCAGCACGGACCAGTGTGCGGTGCAAATATGGCAGTGTGCACTAAGACATTTTTCTGACTTTGACAGTCCACCCTTTGGCAGTCAATAATAACTGCCACAAAATATTTAAGGAGAAAAATGTAAGTCAGGGGTTAATTGATTTCCATGGTGGGGAAAGGAAGAAGAATGGAGTAGGTGTGAAGAGAGTATGACCTAGTGAGAAAGTAGAAGCATGTGTGTATGAGTCCATGTTTGGAGGGTCATGTATCATCGTGCCGTACGTGTGGTAAATCAAGCTTCGAGGTATTGCGAAGTATACATTTGAATTCCTTCTTATCCTGTGGTACAGGTCTGTGGATGGGCTGTCAAACTCTACCGAGCTCATTTCGGCTGTGGTTGTAACACAATGGGGATGCACATTTTAGTTGATGATACATGAATTGGGGGGGGTATGTGGTTGCTGCTATCTGTGCCTGTATTCCCTATCGACTATGTGTGTTATTGCCTGAGGGTTGCAGAGATGAAGATAAAGAACACTTACGAAAAATGCAATGATATTCTATGTCAGGGTAATGTACGTTCGTCGATTGAGGTCTTGATTGGTGTCGGTTGATTGGAGTCTTCTTCTTTGTGCTTTTGCTCATAAATCGTGAGTAAAGCATACAACGTCCATGGATTTACAAAAAAATGTTGGGCTAGCGTGGTTTTAAAGTTCCTAGGGAAACTGGGGTACCCATGGCATTGTCCATCAAAATCTTGTTTATCAGGTCGTCTGCTCTTCTTCTTTCCATCTTTCCGTTGTCGGCCCCTTGGCTCATCAAATCCTTCGTCTACGTGGGTCTTTGTACCTCGGAGGAAAACATAGAAATGGGTGAAAGGCGGACCGTATACTCATTACATCATTACGTCATGGTTTCTAGCATTGGGTCATAAATCAAATCCAGGTTAATTACAGTTTCCTCACTCCTTAAGCTCATCACTTTCGTACTTTGCTTGCACCTCATCAAAGCCTGCCCGCATCTAAATATCAATCCAATAGATATAACGACACCCAAAATACATAGGAGAAACTTTCCAACATCCATTATGACTCCTTGAGCCCAGTCTCCTAAACCGGAGAACCAATTTCGCGGGTTCAACCATGACACCCAACTAGTCAGCTCATTACCTACAGCAGCAAGGGTGAGATTGTGTTTTCGACGAAATTCCCACTTTAATTGCAGAATATCGTCCATCTTTTGGTCTATGACCTCTACCGGATCCTCGGTGCTATTTGTGATATACGTGCAACACTTTATGCCGTACTGTGTTGCCAATGTAACACAATATCCGCCTGTTACTGCTGTAAGATAATTAAGAACCATCCTATGCTGAACTAGTTCTGTTTTATAAGCTTGAAGTTCTCTTCCAGTGTATCTAAACGTGTCATCATACATTTCAGTGATATTATCTAACAAATTGGCGAGTGCGGAAATGTATCTATAATTCATCACACCTCGAGCGGTGCGAGTGAAATCTAACGCTACCAGAACCTGAATCCCGGTGGATTCATGGATAAGATCAGAGGCCGGATGCTCTAACCTTTCTGACAGTTGTCTTTTAACAAGGTGCTCGTAGTGAGTGTGAGTATAAGGAGTTTGGGCACCACGGTGTATGTCCTTCATTTTGTCATGTGTAACAGTCATTACTTCAGGCAATACTTTTCCAATATAACACAATCCTTCAGAGTTTGGGGCAAGCCACTTGTACGCCTTTCTCCCGCATATGAAATATGCATCATCGGGGAGAACATAAGGGACGGAGAAGGACATGACCATGTTACAAACCTTCCAGGTGAAATCTCCTGACCCTAATTCTTCCATCTGCTTAATGCACGTATCAGTTTGTACGATATGTGCACAGTATCCTGGTGATACCTCTCCAACTTTAGTAATCCTATTTCCTAAGGTATATCGATACCGGAATGATTTTCCTCTACTGGCTATGTGGCGTACGAGCTCTGTATCTGTAGGCATTCTATCTGCTCTGTGTGAAAAGGTCATGGTAAGGTTGCTCCATGACACTTCCCAATTTCCCGGTTTTCTGGGATTGGAGATGTTAAAACATATGAGGGACCTATCCACATGGTATTGGTGGAGCTTCAAACTAGGAGGGCTGGAGATGTTAAACCTCCGGTCCACCGGTCTCCCACCACTTAGCTCAAGTACCTCCCCTAACGTTAAAGGAAATGGTACTAGCCCTGATTTACTGTGACCCTGAGGTACTTGAGAGCATACCCAACAATCTGTTTGGTTTAACACGCTACCCACTAGAGAGTGATAGTCACTCAATGGATGCCGGTCCATATGGATATTAAAACTGGATTGGCATTACTTTGTTACAGAGCCTACAGATACAACTTTCTTTTTTTGAACTAACATTCCTTCACAGTTGTTTACAAATAACATGGTTGTTAGATCGTGCCCGGTACTCGCCTTTGCTTGGTGATTGGGTTGCTATTGGAAATTTACACCTCCGTCTCAGTCATCAGGACCTTTCTGGATCCTTTCTCGACCTCACTGGTACTCTCACCGAAACAGACTGCTCTGGTCAACATCATGGTCAACAGGAAAATCCATATCACAGTCTCTTGGGGCAAGTCCATCTTACAGGAGGAGAAAAGAAGAAATTTGTAAAGGGGGTATAAGATAATCAGTTTGAGGGGGAGAGAACTCGTTACGATAATAAGTTCTCTCGTTTTGTTGTTCTTCTTGTTCTGCTGTCCTCTCAAAAGGTGCTGTCTCTCAGTCTTCAAAAACGATCATTCTGGTGACGCAATATTCCCTCCTAACCGACGATCTTTCTGTAAGGAGCAAAAATCTGGCATTATCATTGGTCCAACTGAGGGGTGACATAGCATCTTTAAATCATGGAAACATGAGTGAGAAGAGAGAGAAAATAAAAAAAACAAAAGAGATAGAGAACAATTCATGTGCATATATACATTACATAACTCGACAATAACCATCAATAAGAAAAGAGAAACAAAGCATTTTTAAACATTGTAAGAAAACATTGTTAGTATTAGAAAAACATTGTCAGACTTATTAGGCTGTCGTATCTACGTGTCTAATGGTCTCCTTGAGCAGTCCCTCCCCACCAGCACTTGCATTATTCCACTGTCTGTATCTGGCCAGAATACATTGTGGTGGATAGGTCATGCTGGGGTTTGGTAGACTTCTGCAAGGACCAGGCGAATATGCAATGTTTGAATTCTTACCAATAATCGTCAGAGATGGGGATAGAGAGTGAGAAAAGGGAAAAACATTTTTCACAAATACATTTACAACGTTTAACCTGGTCATTCCCGTGTCTTCAGTGAATGACCTCCCACTTCATTAACCGTTACCTCAGGCTTGCCTCCATTCCTAACAATCACCTTTCCTGCCTATGTGATTCTTGATTATAATGGTGTGTGTTGTAATTTTGCTCATTTCTTGGTCTAGGGGGTCTAACTTTATGTGGGCTGTTGCAGTTGTGGGCATAATGCCCTTCTCTCCTACAATGGTAACAAATCCTGGGCTTCCTCCAAGTGTCAGTGAAATGGGGTCTTGGCTGATTTGATGCCTCCTCAAACGCTCGGATGCTCATCATCATCAATCGTTTCCCCTGTGCTTCCCTGGTTCCTTGGTTTTTATGATTATGGTGTTGTCTTTCTCGTGATCTACAATCTCTTGCAATGTGTCCCTTTCTATGACAATGGTAACAGACTACCATATCTGGATTTCTCGCAGGGGTGTGGGGCTTTTGTTGGGGTGGTCTTGTGGTTTGGGCCTGTATTTTTGCTGCCATTAACTTATCTCTTTGTGACCCTCTGTATCTGGTGATATTCTGATCCTGATTGATGACGGCCTCTCTTAGTGCAGTCACCGAGATATCTCTCCAGTTTGGGTTGGTGGTCTGTACCCTTGTTTTTAATTCATCTTTTAAACCATTCATTAATACCTTAACCGCTATTCTTCTATGTTGTGCATTTGTCTTGATGTCCGTGATCCCAGTGTTTCCAGCCATTATTTGCAGTGCTCGATTGAAATAATTAGAAACATTTTCCCTTTCGTTTTGTCTTATGGAGAAAATTTCATTCCACTTGACAGCAGCTGGGAAATATATTCCTAACTGTCGGTTAATCTGCCTAATACATTCCTGATTGTGTTCCTCCGTACAAGGTACCTCTGTGTTTAATTTACAATCAGCAATGAACTTTTCAGGGTCAACCCTGGAGGGCAAACATGCCCTCAGCACTGTCCGCCACTCTTTGTTGGTGGGTTCTGTGGCGTTTCCTAGTTCTTTTATAAACCTTTGACATTTGGCTAGATTTTTCCTAGGATCAGGAAATTCAGACACAATTGATCTCAATTCGGTCCGGGACAAGAGACAGCGCATTGCACTGTCCTTGACGGGAATGATTCCCTGATCGTCAGTCTTCCCATTGGGGACTGAGATCACCCTGGCCAGATTGAGCTCAGTTCCATCATCTTGTGTTGGCCTTACAATATGGGGTACATCTGTTTGTGCGTGATATGAAACATTGTACGTACCTGTGGACACGACCTCACCTGACCCTCCGTTAGGGGGTTCGATTATTGCCTTTACCCATTTGGTCGTGTCCACCTGGATGGCTTCTGTGATGGTTGTTGGAAAAGGTGCTGACATCGTTCTGGGCTCACTGTCTTGTTTGTATTCCTGAGGGAGGTTTGACATGGGGTGCAACTGGCACAGGTTAATAGTTGTACATTCAACAGTATTACAATAATCATTGTTACATTTATTACACTTATTCTTATAATCTATATTACAGTTGCTAAGAGCGTTTTTATTGTTCCACCCTTGTGCTTTTCTCTCCGCAATCAACTCCTCTCCCGATGCCATGTCTCTCCTCTCAAGATAAGAGTCAGAAAAGTCAATAGACTCTCTTTGTAATTCACTTTCCTGTTGCCATAACTGTAAATATTCATAATGTTTATTTTGTCTCTTCGTTAGTTCAACGAGACTTATCCTCCTCCTTAAATTTTGTAACACCTCTGGACTGAAGCTACCTATTCTTGGGAACTTGTCCCTGTCTTGTACAGTCATTCTCTCCCATTCATCACAAAAAACTTCAGCGTGATTTCCATATTTCTTACACATCACATATCGTGCCGACCCGATGGATCGGTTCTCCGAATCAACCTGAACCTGGGTTGATCGCCCCCTACCGGAACAAATGGCCCCCATAATCTGCAGGCGTTGCTTATTCCTCCTTGAATATCAAGGCTTTCAGCGCACCCTTACAAACAAACCAAGATGTCCTTGGGCAGGCCGGCGGTGGTGGTTTATCAAGTACCCCACTTACTTCTCGCCCACGTTGGCCTGTGCCGCAATCACTGTAACCAGAGCTGCGGTACCCAACCCAGGGCCCCTGTGAACCTTTATTTACTGGGGCGTGCTGGACCTACCAGTCCCCAGCAAGTATCGGTTGTTGGATAGTTCCTGAGTGACCAGCGAACTTCCCTTCCAAAAATAAAAAATTACACAAATCACGTCAGAATGTACAAATAGCGTTTGTGACCAGTTTACTCTAATGGTATTAGGTCAGGTTACTAACTACTGCACACAATAACGTGCGGTCCAATCGTTCAGTACACGAGCACTACTTGTCATGTACTGAAAGATCAATGGAATCGATGTTTTCGGCTGCGATTCCTTCAACCAGAGCTTATATGGCCTATATGGGTTCTGCACCAACACCCCAGGCGTTGTGCCACTGGACTTTTATAGCGGACCTCTTTGTCTATTTACCTGTTACCTTACGACCTCCTGGTCTGTTTACCTTATGACCTCCTATACTCTAATGCTCAAATATTATTTTAACCAGGGATGCCTCCCTGGCCACCGTATATGTCACTTACACGTATGTTCCTTAACGAGTACCCGACTTTCCTTTTGGTTCCACCTTTAAAATTGTATAAACTTTTGTATACAAAACACACTCACTCAACACATGTACACTTTTGTTTCTATATCTATTTCTGCGCAGAAATTGTCTTCAGGCCAAAAGTGTTACCAATTAGGAGCAGGATCTGTTAAACTAAATTTCAGTTTTCCCAAAAATAGATTTGCGTTATTTACCGCGTCGCGTTATCTACCGCTGTGCGTTACTTATCACTTTTGCGCTAATTATCGCTTTGCGCTAATTATCGCTTTGCGCTAATTCAACTTTTCGTGACTTGAGCTACGTGGGCGTAACCAGACGCTACGTTGCGTAGTGTACGCTGCGTGCGTCTGCCTTTTGGATTGCGTACGCTAGTCTTTGTTAGCGACACGTGTACGCAATGCAAAGGATCCACCGTAACACAATATATTTATTTATCAATGTAGATGATCCCTGATCATCTACCGCAATCCACACTGACTGCCTTGTTTTCCAGACAACCCGTGTGTTGTTCTATACTTTAACTATTACCTCTACTATTAAATAACAGCAAATCTCCTTTTAGCCCTTTCTATCAACTATAAAAATTTGGCAAACAGGAATAGTGATATACGAAAAATGAAACAGAAATGCAGATATATATGCGTGCGTGTATACGCAAGACAGAAGAGAAATAAAACAGTTTTAAAAAGACACAAGCGTTTTGTTCTTACTTCCGGTTACCGGGTTCCTTCAGCACTCTTTACCTAAGTGAAGCAGACGCTTATCCCGTCAGCAACTGCGAGACAACCTCCCACCCTTTGCTGGGGGATAATGTCTGCTGATCTACCTAGTGCAGATGTGAAAAGGACCGGACGAGTCCGCAATTGACAATGCTAAATTCCTTTGTCGTATAAACAACCCTTATGAAGCTAAGAACACTGTACGCTGCTTACTTAAGAAGTACCGTAATGGTACGCTATCTGCGTAGCGATCGCTCAGCCGTAGGCGAGACGCTCAAGCGTCACGTTCGCTCACGGCCCAGTGATCACAGGACACGTTATTGGTTATGTCTAGGGGAAAGATTCGCTGTAACGTAGCATACGCTAGAGACCACGAGGAGGTCACCAGCGGTGCAGACGCTCACAACACTATACCTTGATATTAAACCTTATACCGACGAAACACACAGAATACCTTAATGTGAGTACAGGGTGTAAATGCAACCTTGTGTAACCTGACTATCTACAAAGCTGTTTGAGCGTCACCGACGCTCAAGTGAACACTTAACACTATAGTAAATACACTGATACTGGTTTAGGGTTCCAAAGCCTATAATCTGTATTATATCTAGTATACTTGTAAAAGAGTAACACAGTACAAATGATACACTACAATATAACAAAGACTTCCTAACCAAACACCTAACTAAGGGATAAACTACAATGCTATCCTGGTCTAACACAATACAATACAATAATACTACGAAGTATTTAAGAGAAAAAGAGGAGAGGAGAGATAGAGAGAGAAAGAGAGATATTGGCTCACAGAAAGACAATGATTACGGAGAGAACTTACGCACAAAGGGTATGATCGCCTGCGCCTCGATATCCAGCTCCCGATTATCAGCAGATAACCGTTGATGAGAGAGTGAGCTGGATGTGGTCGGTCTGCCTATTTATGCCCCACACACAATGCAATCTCCTAGTCCCTACAATCCTACAGTTTATTGGACACAGGAATTCGGCCCTGTACTGTAACCAAAGGTCATAGGTTGATTCATACAGGTGGGCTGTGCTGATTTCCAACAGCTCAGGTGGGTGGGGAACTGGGTTTCCCGCCGCATACCTGAGTATGTGCAAATCATAGAAATGGACATAAACTTCTTATGTCCATAACTATTCGCACGAGCGATTAATACGCTCCAAACCAACACCGGAATATTGCTAATTAAATACTCTTCCGATGGGTATCAAACACTGCTGTATGACTCCTGTTAGACCCTTCGTGCAATACAAGGAGGGATTCCTCCGCTCAGGGACATTCTATCTAAACCAAACTTACAGAAACTATTGAGGGGAACATGATCTATAAACTACATTAATTGTGAACTTTTGTAACGAATGAGTCGCACGCTACGATCACATAAACTCTACCGTAAATGCGCATACTGCGCGTGCGAGTGCACGCTATTGCGGGTATGCGCTTCCATGGGAGAGCGTACGCATGCGCAGCACGGACCAGTGTGCGGTGCAAATATGGCAGTGTGCACTAAGACATTTTTCTGACTTTGACACTCCCATTCTAAAAAAACACAACTCTGACCCAAACACACTCTCTAACTACCGTCCCATTTCTCAGCTACCCAGTCCCTCCAAGCTACTTGAGAGGCTTGCCTACACTCGCCTTACACACTTTCTTAACTCGCACAACTTATTGGACCCACTTCAGTCAGGCTTTCATGCCCAACACTCCACAGAGACGGCACTGACCAAAGTAGTGAATGATCTAGTCACTGCTAGAGCAAAAGGCCATTACACACTACTTATTCTTCTAGATCTCTCTGCTGCTTTTGACACTGTTGACCACTCTCTTCTCATACAAACACTACAATCCCTAGGTCTTCAGGACACAGCCCTTTCTTGGTTCTCATCCTACCTATCTAATCGCTCTTTCAGTGTTCACTTCTCTGATTCTACCTCCTCTTCTCTACCACTATCAGTTGGAGTACCGCAAGGCTCAGTCTTAGGTCCTCTGCTTTTCTCAATCTATACCTCTTCTCTTGGTAAACTAATCAGCTCCTTTGGATTTCGGTATCATTTGTACGCTGATGATACTCAAATCTACCTATCCTCCCCAGATTTGTCACCACCAGTATTGGCTCGTGTCACTGGATGCCTGTCTGCCGTTTCATCTTGGATGTCATCTCGCCATCTCAAACTCAACATTTCCAAAACCAAATTAATTATTTTCCCACCAGCTAAGAGTAGTTACCAACCTGATATCTCTATAACTGTTGACAATGCAACTATCCACCCCACCCCACAAGCTCATGGCCTAGGTGTCACCCTTGACTCTGAACTGTCCTTTGTTCCACACATTCAATCTGTCTCTAAATCATGTTACATGCACCTTAAAAACATATCCAAAATACGCCCTTATCTTACACAAGACACTGCAAAAACTCTAATCCATGCACTCATCATCTCCCGCATTGATTATTGTAATAGTCTCCTTACTGGTCTTCCCAAACATAGGCTATCACCACTTCAATCCATTTTAAATGCAGCTGCGAGGCTAATCTTCCTTGCCAGACGTTCTTCATCTGCTGATCCGCTGTCAGTCCCTCCATTGGTTACCGGTTTTCTACCGTGTCAAATATAAAATACTTTTACTTACATACAAGGCTATTAACCAAACTGCACCATCATACATCTCCTCACTCATCTCAAAATATCTCCCTACCAGACCTCTCCGCTCTGCACAAGATCTGCGTCTCTCATCCACATGTATTACCTGTTCCCACTCAAAATTACAGGACTTTACCCGGGCTTCACCCACTCTGTGGAATGCACTCCCACGCACAATAAGACTCTCCTTTAGTCTCCAAACCTTTAAACGTTCTCTGAAAACTCATCTCTTCAGACAAGCCTACCAAATTTCAGACCCACACACATAACCTTAACAGCTTCTCTATCAAGTTACATCCCCTCTGTACAGTCCACATAAACTCACATTTTGTCTTCCAACATTGCTGGGTGATCATATCATATACAACCCATTAAGAACCTAGCAACCTGGGGAACCATTATGTAACAGGTAGCATCTATCCTTGTGTATCAATGCCTATTTCCCTATAGATTGTAAGCTTGCGAGCAGGGCCTTCCTACCTCTGTCTGTCTGTCTGTCTTTGCCCAGTTTTGTTCTATAATTGTTGTTCTAATTGTAAAGCACAACGGAATATGCTGCGCTATATAAGAAACTGCTAATAAATAAATAAATAAATAAATGAACAAGTCTCAAGTGGACATATCCACTTTTTATGTTGCATGGATTAAGTGAAGGGTCAGGGTCTGGACGATCTTTTATTCAATAATGAAACCTCATGAATCTCGGGTCCCCAGCAATGCAGAACATAGAGAAGAAGAAAAAAAGGGGGGGAGGTGTTCACAAATAGTGTAAAAAAGTTTAACACAATTTATTGGCTTATACAAACACAATATTCCCGTACATTAAAATAGACAAACACAGCTTTTCTGATGTGCAGTAGGTAGATCTGATCAGTTGTACTCAATACGTTTCATCCCTATGGCGTCACGTGCCTGGACTTTATCAGGCAACCTCCCTTCAGATCAACCAATACCTGTTGCCCTTACATTAACCCCCTCATTGCTGACATATGGCAATGGTGGTTACACATAGATCAGGTAATTGCAGTGCTGCGCAGGCAAAAATTTTTTTAATCAAGGCAGAAAAGCATAGCTTTCATCTTTAATATGGCAGTTGTGGAAAGATAAATACATGACATACTGTATATGTAGTATGTCTCCAGGTATTCTCATTAAATACCCTGTGAAAATATTGCTGTTCAATTGGTAAAATTATTATAAAATATCTAAATGCTTGGAGATAGAGCAAACCAAAGTAACTGGCTAAATAGATTTAGAAGATATCAGCTAAATGTAATAGACAAATAAAAACAATCTGGTTTTGCCTTGTAAATGATTGCCACTTATGGGCAAAAATATAGACATTCTTACACAAACTCCTGCACCTCTGACTTCTTGCACCCTATAACATTTACCCCCTGGTCCCCACTTGACGTTAAGATTAATGACTTCCCAGTGTTTATGCTCAGTACACATCAATAAAATTATAGTATTTAAGCCATCTATGAACTGCACAGTAATATTAGTTAGAAGTAGGAAAAGGATGACTGTATTAGGCACCCTCAAATCATCATAAATATCATGGACCTTTCCCCATACCTTGTCCTGTAGTACCATGTTCAGAGTGGTAGGATAGATTGGTACAAAATAGGAATAAGTCAGCAATTCCCAAAAAAATATATTTTATTGAGCTGCAATGAACTCTGGATTGAAGATGATTATGAATTGGCATTAAATTTGGATAATCACAAAAAAAATTGAATTTTGACATACAGATGAACAAAGAGAAGACAATTGGTTTTAGGATACGCCACAAAAATGCAAATGACAATTAATTGTAATAACAACAGAAATGGCAGAAGATCATTGGAATCACAGTTGAACATATTAATTAGAATCACAAATGTTGGCATGAAATATTGGCATGAGATCTTTGGAGTTAAATTCTATAATGTGGTCATGAGGAGAGTGATGAAAAACACAATTAACAATAACCAGCACTACTTTTCTATCTTTCCCTAGCCAAGGTCAATGTCAATCTTTATCGACAATAAACATTGGAGCTCTGGTAGAAGTCTGCTGTGCCATGATATGTTAATAGGAAAAAAGGCACACAAATGAAAGTTAAAATGCTGTGTGGTAACAGAGTCAATTGTTCACAGTTCTTATGCAAAAAGAATGTAGCTAGTGAAGGGATGATTGTGTCTCTCAACAGATTCAATTCACTTAGCAATGAGGGTTTTTCAAATGGAGCAAACTCTGTCTCTTTCCTGTTTACAGGGCCGTATTCAAACTGGACTAAGTCTTACATAAGTCTCACAGTCTCAATGTAGAAGGGGAACAGGGTTGCCTCAATAATTTCCTTGCAGTGCTTAGCTTGTGGTAGATGGCGTTGAAATGTTTAACTTAGGAAATGTGGCTATATGCTGACTGTGCTCTTTAACTGCACAATGGTAATAGGGGTCCCTTAATCTGGGTATCAAGCTTGCCCATGGCTCTTGTTACTTAATCACTCATGTACTCGGTCAGACCCTCTTAGGCAGAGGTTTTCACTTATTAGTCCATTCCTTAATAGCTCCTCTCAGTCCTAAGATGGCCGCTGCATCCATGCCTCTCCTCTGGCCTTGCGGTGTCCAGTCTCCGGCTGCAGCATCTCAACAGCTGTTCACCCGGCACTTGTCTTTCCAGCAGCACACTGCTGATTGCACTCTACAGCGCTGCTCTCACCGCCCAGTGTCCCACGGCTGTTACTTGGTTTTCCATCTCCCACTCTGCTCCGTGTGTAACAAGTGTTCCCACACCTCCTCTGTCTCAGCACACCTCCAACAACTTCTCCCTCATTCTTCCTTCAACGCTCTCTTCTCCCATCTGCCCCAATCAGCGGTTTACATCCAGACCAGTGATCGGACCAAGGTCCTGGCTTTAACTCCTGCTGTGCTGCACTCTCCCCTTGTGCTGCTGTGGACCTGTGTGTCAGGTCTTAAAGGGGCACACATACACAGAACTTTTTGGGATACCAGAGAATTACCCACAATACCTTTGCCATATAAGTATCTATTACCTCAGTAGATGAAAGTTTTGTCATAACTGGAAGGCTTTTCTAATCATATGTTGCTCTGTTCTAGAGACTTCTGCCATTGGCATCAAACTTACTGTACATGATTGGTGTTTTCTACAAGTATATAATATCATGCATGCTGTTAAGGTATTCTCTGAGTGATTAAGAGCTCCTTTTAATTTGAGAAGATTAAATGATTCAGAATTATGTGAATCTATATGGTGTACAGTTTGTTTGGGGTCTTGTTATGCATTACTCTGACCAATTTACCTCTCTCATCTGATATTTGATATAGAAAATGTTTTAACTAATTATCCAGCAAACTCCAGAACCTGTATAAAAAAAATTTACTTTGTGGTTTGATGGGGACAGCTACCACACCTCTAGTCTCAAATCAGAGAACTGGGCTTAATGCCTCCATGGTCACTGAGTGGCAATGCTTCTTGGCTGTGTCTCAAGGATCTGGTTTTAAAGCCACCAGGAGTTGAATTCAACTCAGAAGAGGAAAGATGAAAATATAGATGGAAAATCTAAACATAAGTCAAGATGATCAGCCTGGAGTAGGTAATCAGGATAAGGTCCACCCAAAGGCCCATGTGTAAAATTGTATAAAGTTAACTTTTAACAATGAAAGTCTATGTTTTTCATAGATATTTTAAAACAAATTCATTGTTCATTAAGTACCTATTATTCCAACCTAATGTCCTCAAATTTTATTAGCGGATCTCTGTTTAGAACTTGACATTTGGATGAGTCATTAAGTAATGAGAAAATACTTTCTTCACCATAATAATTTAGAAAGCTAACACTTACAATTTTTAACTTTAACTTTATCTACTGACACAATAAAACTTGAATTTCAGAGTGTTAGTCACAGTCTTAACACAGTAACAAACCAATAATTTGATGAGTAATCAAGTAAGTGTTGTTTTTTTTCTTACTATTACTAATTTAATTGCTGCTTGAGTGCCACAGATCAAAGGTAAAAACATAATCATTTGAACAAGTAAATCTCTTCTTGTATTTAATGTTAAATTATCATTATATTTTTGTATTTATATTCTTTAGCTTTAGTTTGTTTTTCTCATTATCTTTACAAGTTATGTCAACTTATTTTTTAAACTCACCAGCATAATTCTTATTATGATCTCTTCTAGCATTGTATCTGTGATTGTACTATGATGGCATTGACCGTGAATGTAATAATATGGACCTGGGTCCAGGCCAAATCAGTTAGATTTACTAATCAGCAGCTTTAGTATGCTGTTGATTCTTGGAATTTGTAATCCAAAAATGTAAACCTCAATTACATCAAATGCAAAACATGTTAGGTTTTACATTTAATATTATTACCTTTTAAAATTTGGGGGTCAAAACCAGGGATGAAACTATGGTAAGTACAGTGGCAGTGAGGTCCGGCGGGCGGCCAGTGCAGGGCGGCAGTGAGGTCTGGCGGGTGGGTGGCTTGCTGTGCAGTGTGAACTCTGACTTCACATCATGCTGTGTAGCGTGTACTGCCTGGATGAGTGGGAGCTGAGCAGGGGAAGCATCCTGAGGGCGCTCAACGCTGCCCGTCATAGAAATAACTAAATTGATGGCCAATCCTGAAATCCCAGAGATTGGAAACTCTAATCCTGGGATTGAATCACGGCTAATTTTAGTGATTGGCCACCCTAGTTACACCCTAGTTATTAATGAAAAGGTTCAATCCCATTAACTAGGAACAGTCCCTACCTTGCTGAGGTAGAGCATCAGCAGGGTAAAATGAGATTACAGAGTGAAAAGGACAGCCAGCCTAACCTGGGAGAATTTGAGGCCACTTTCCATCATCATCATCATCATCCATTGTGCCTGTCTCTCCCCAGGAGTGTAATCAGCACATCATCCAAACCAACATGAGCCTATCCAATCTCCTGGGACATGAAATGATGAAACGGATTTTGCAGCAGGTATTTTCCTGGGTCACAGTAATTTAGAATAAGTGCCACTAAAGCAACCATATGCATTAATGACCTAGATAAAACCATTAAATAATTATGTGAGCAGGTGAAGGAGAGTTGTGTTTCAGTCATGTGTGCATTTGGCTTTCTGTGGCCCTATATGCTAGAATGCAGCCACTTTCTTTTGACCAGTAGTGACTATGTAGAACTGGCTAGTAGGGAAGGTGCATCATTAGGATTATCAATCTTTCATAATAGTATCTTACAGATTCACATGTTTTGTGCTTTAACCACTTATCTAGCATGGTCAGATCACATGTGACTGCACTCTGCCCTACTCAACCCAACCTCCCCACCCCCAGTTTTTGATGAGAAGATCTATTCTGCAGATGCGCATAATATAATATTTAAATCAATTAAAAAATACTTTTAAAACTACTTTAAATCTAAATTTAAAAAAAAAACAATGTGAAGGGAAAAATTGGCAGTTAAGTGGTTAATAGCGCTATATATGGTTGATATATGACATCTTAAGTAAACATATTAATGTTAATGTAATGTTGGTACACTGGCACTGTGTCAGATTTTATTTGTTGTTGGTACAGAACTGGGACCATGGGAATGACTGGTACAAACTAGAGCGCGGATATGTGAGTGTTTGTATACACAGTATACAGTAGCTAGAGAAAGTCTTAGTACACACTAGAGAAACAGTATGTACACTGGACTGGAATTGGAGGAGACAGCTGTCTGAGCACAGATTATAGACAGCACTAGTAGTGCTAGTGCTGTTTAGGTTGCAGGTGAGTTGGAAACAATTTGAGGGAAATATTGTAGAAAGTGTAAATCTAGGTTGAAACAGCATGCTACCTGACACTATTAGCAATACCTAAAACCTAGTCCACGTGAGTGCTTGGTGAGTACAAAATGGAACAGTCTTGTGAACACACTATTATATTTGTTTCTTTGGAAGCATTATCATAACTTGGACAGTCAACAGCATTCTCTGGACACCAATAGTGTGAGTAAGAAGACTGCATGTATGAGGCTTGATAGCAGACTGCAACATGCTCAAATAGGCTGCAGTGTACAGAGAACACACTGGTGTTGGGTGCAGCACTGATTACAGCAGGAGCAGATGCTGAAGTCCAGCTAAGATTTGAGAGTGTTAATGCAGACTGAACCACAGTTAAGGGACACACAGGAACAAATGCAAGTAAACTGTATCAGAGGCTGGAGCTCAGGAAACTGCTTTTGCCATAGGAGGCCGGGAGTCCTAGGAGACATAAGAGAAGTTGAACTGGCAAAGCACTGGTGTATGGGAATGATTTATATACTGGAGGGTGGTCTGCACCTGGATTGGACACTGGCGACATGTGAGTAGTAAGGTGTCTGTGATTGGATGCAATAGTGTCAGCTGACCTTAGGCAAGATGGCTGCACTCATGCTACAGGAACATCTTATTGAAGGTGAATAAACAGTAACATCCATAGATGACTAACCTATGGAGACATGTCATTCAGTGACTTGGCAGCACTGGGTGAGTTAAGAGTGTCTGAAAACCCGCAGTATGACACACTGCAATAATAGTAATAGTAGTAATAACAATAAAAATATTACTGATAATAATAATAATAATAATAATATGTCCAATAAAACAACTTTCTCAAATCCACTTCTTTCTCAATTCAAATTATTATTCTGAAGACAGTAACCTTTTAGAATGAAATACCACAATTAGGTGTGAAACTGGCATGTCTCAATTGAAAGTGTGTGGGGAATCTCATCTTTGGGTGTCTTATCTCTTTTCTACTTAAGGTAGAATGCCAGCGGGGAGCACAACAAGCCCCTTGCTCGCTCGCTGCACTAGCCACACAGTTGGTTTGGTGGTTCGCTGCGCTCGACGCAGGTTCTATTCTCCAACCTATGGGTATCATGGACAACCACCAGTGGGAAGAGTCCCTGTCGGTTGGCATGCCGACTGTCGGGATTGTGAGCGGGCTGGATCCTGGGACCGGTATTTTGATCGTCGGTCTCCTGACCACTGGTCTCCTGACCGTCGTTCACAGAACTGTGTCCCATCAGCACAGTACTTTCATCTTTTTCTCTCAGTGTAAAAAAAAGAGAAAAATAAACAAGGGTTAATTTCATCATTATATACTGCATGTACTGTAGTTATTTATGCTGTCCCTGAGGAAGTCCATAATATACTGTATGGAAGCTGACACAATGCACTGGATCATGAGATGGACTTTTACTCTAAATTCAGATTAGCCCTTCTTTATGTTCTTAAATGTGCAGGGTGTTTTAAAAAAAAGGTAACTGAAACTTGTACTGTTTGTGTATTCTATAGTATGTATTTTATCTGTTACAGTCAGTGGCACTGAGAGAGTGGGGGAAAGTGTACAAATTACCTGGGCCCAGGTCTGATGGAGGGGCCCAGTGGGGTCCCAGGCCGACACCTCCTGTGATTAGGCCATGCCCTCTGAAAAGTACCTGGGCCCAGCCAGGCTCTCTACTGCCCTGGCTGGGAGGCATGCCATGCTCCTGTGAGTGGGTGATTCTCATGTGCTAGACATGCCCCAAAGAGGGGTGGCTATACCACCAGCATGCATGACTTCCCAGTGTTTATGCTCAGTACACCTCAATAAAATTATAGTATTTAAAAAAAATGTGTAGATGAGTTACAAGCCATCTATGAACTTCACAGCAATAGTAGTTAGATGTAGGAAAAGGATGACTGTATTAGGCACCCTCAAATCCTCAGAAATATCATGAGAATCTTTACCCAGGACAGCCTTGATGACTACTGCCATGTCTTCCAAATTCTCTGCTTGTGGACTTCTCATGGTAGTACAGGAGAATCACAGTATATGCTATGTGTACAGAAAGACTGGAATTGTTACACCCCGGAGATTGGCGGGTATGTCTAAGTTGTTGAGGGAGGTATCACAGGTGTTGGATGGCTATGTGATGAAACTTTCCCCATACCTTGTCCTGTAGTACCATGTTCAGAGAGGTAGGATAGATTGGTACAAAACAGGAATGAGTCAGCAATTCCCAAAAAATATATTTTATTGAGCTGCAATGAACTCTGGATTGAAGATGATTATTAATTGGCATTAAATTTGGATAATCACAAAAAAAAATTATTTTGACATACAGATGAACAAAGAGAAGACAATTGGCTCTAGGTTACACCACAAATATGCAAATGACAATTAATTGGAATAACAATAGAAATGGTAGAATATCATTGGAATCACAGTTGAACATATTAATTAGAATCACAAATATTGGCATGAGATCTTCGGAGTTAAAGTCTATAATGTGGTCATGAGGAGAGTGATGAAAAACACAATTAACAATAACCAGCACTACTTTTCTATCTTTCCCTAGCCAAGGTCAATGTCAATCTTTATCGACAATAAACATTGGAGCTCTGGTAGAAGTCTGCTGTGCCATGCTATGTTAATAGGGGAAATGGAACACAAATGAAAGTTGAAATGCTGTGTGGTAACAGAGTCAATTATTCACTGTTCTTATGCAAAACGAAAGTAGCTAGAGAAGGGATGATTGTGTCTCTCAACAGATTCAATTCACTTAGCAATGAGGGTTTTTCAAATGGAGCAAACTCTGTCTCTTTCCTGTTTACAGGGCTGTATTCAAACTGGACTCAGTCTTACATAAGTCTCACAGTCTCAATGTAGAAGGGCAAGAGGGTGGCCTCAATAATTTCCTTGCAGTGCTTAGCTGGCATTGAAATGTTTAATTTAGTATTATGCTGTCTGTGCTCTTTAACTGCACAATGGTAATAGGGGTCCCTTAATCTGGGTATCAAGCTTGCCCATGGCTCTTGTTACTTAATCATTTATGTACACGTTCAGACCCTCTTAGGCAGAGGTTTTCACTTATTAGTCCAGTCCTTAATGGCTCCTCTCAGTCCAAAGATGGCCGCTGCATCCATGCCTCTCCTCAGGCCTTGCAGTGTCCAGTCTCCGGCTGCAGCATCTCAGCAGCTGTTCACCCTGCACTTGTCTTTCCAGCAGCACCATGCTGATTGCACTCTACAGCGCTGCTCTAACCATCCAGCGTCCCACGGCTGTTACTTGGTTTTCCATCTCCCACTCTGCTCCATGTGTACCAAGTGTTCCCACACCTCCTCTGTCTCAGCACACCTCCAACGACTTCTCCCTCATTCTTCCTACAAGGCTCTCTTCTCCCATCTGCCCCAATCAGCGGTTCACATCCAGTCCAGTGATCGGACCAAGGTCCTGGCTTTAACTTCTGATGTACTGCACTCTCCCCTTGTGCTGCTGCGGACCTGTGTGTCAGGTCTTAAAGGGGCACACACACACAGCACTTTTTGGGATACCACAGAATTACCCACAATACCTTTGCCATATAATTATCTATTACCTCAGTAGATGAAAGTTTATTCAAAACTGGAAGGCTTTTCTAATCATATGTTGCTCTGTTCTGGAGACTTCTGCCATTGGCATCAAACTTACAGTACATGATTGGTGTTTTCTACAAGTATATAATATCATGCATGCTTAAGAGCTCCTTTTGATTTGAGAAGATTAAGTGTATTCAGAATTATGTGAATCTATATGGTGTATAGTTTTTGTGGGGGCTTGTTATGCATTACTCTTGCAGCCAATGATTGGGGTATCTTGCTCTGACTAATTTACCTCTCTCATTCGATATTTGATGTAGAAAATGTTTTAACTAATTATCCAGCAAACTCTAGAACCTGTATAAAAAATATTTACTCTGTGATTTGATGGGGACAGCTGCCACACCTCTAGTCTCAAATCAGAGAACTGGGCTTAATGCCTCCATGGTCACTGAGTGGCAATGCTTCTTGGCTGTGTCTCAAGGATCTGGTTTTAAAGCCACCAGGAGTTGAATTCAACCCAGAAGAGGAAAGATGAAAATATAGATGGAAAATCTAAACATAAGTCAAGATGATCAGCCTGGAGTCGGTAATCAGTATGAGGTCCACCCAAAGGCCCATGTGTAAAATAGTATAAAGTTAACTTTTAACAGTGAAAGTCTATGTTTTTCAAATTAATTGTTCATTAAGTACCTATTATTCCAACCTAATGTCCTCAAATTTTATTAGCGGATTTCTGTTTAGAACTTGACTTTTAGGATGAGTCATTAAGTAATGACAAAATAGCTTCTTCACCATAATAATTTAGAAAGCTAATATTTACAATTTTTAACTTTAACTTTATCTACTGACACAATACAACTTGAATCTCAGAGTGTTAGTCACAGTCTTAACACAGTCACAAACCAATAATTTAATGAGTAATCAAGTAAGTGTTTTTTTTTTCTTACTATTACTAATTTAATTGCTGCTTGAGTGCCACAGATCAAAGGTAAATTATAGTCTAACATAATCATTTGAACAAGTAAATCTCTTCTTGTATTTAATGTTAAATTATCATTATATTTTTGTATTTATATTCTTTAGCTTTTGTTTGTTTTTCTCATTATTTTTACAAGTTATGTCAATTTATTTTTTAAACTCACCAGCATAATTCTTATTATGATCTCTTCTAGCATTGTATTTGTGATTGTACTATGATGGCATTGACTGTGAATGTAATAATATGGACCTGGGTCCAGGCCAAATCAGTTAGATTTACTAAGCAGCAGCTTTAGTATGCTGTTGATTCTTGGAATTTGAGATGCCAAAATGTAAACCTCAATTAAAATTTGGGGGTCAAAACCAGGTACGAAACTATGGAAGTACAGGGGTACTACCCAGTTTAAGGGGTCTGCCTCCAGGTTCTGCTCCCTACAACCAGCTATAGGGCATCTTTTACCCCAAAATGACAGCTGTGGAGTTTCATAGTATTGTTACAATCATAACTGCAGCTTTCACTTGTTCGGGAGTTACAGGTAGGGTGGCCAATCCCGGGCCATTTTTTCAATCCCGGGAATAAAATGATCATTCTCAGGATTTCTGGGATACCCGGATTTACTTATTTTCCCATCCTCCCTTCCCAGCCCAACCCACATAACTAACCCTTAACAGGACGGGAGGGAGGGACACTTGCTGGAGGTGCAGGGTGGCAGTGAGGTCGGGCGGACAGTGCAGGGCCGCAGTGAGGTCTGGCGGGCGGGTTGCTTGCAGTGTAGTGTGACCTCTGACTACATATCATGCTGTGTAGCGTGTGCTCCATTTAGAGATGCATGCAATTTACCATTAGAGGAATGATGGTTTAGCAATGTCCTTTTGGTGAATAGGTCCCTCATGCAATACGGTAAGAGGCCGAAAAGTCTCTGCATCTCTTGTAATTCAATGGTGGTAATCCAGGGCTTGTTTGGTTTCCAATTCAGTAAAGCGTAAACACCTTTGACAATATGCCTTTGAAAAAGCTGCAGGCTATATGCAGCAAAATTAGTTAGATGTCATAGAGAGGGGGGAGGGTACAAATTACCTTGGCCCAGGTCTGATGGAGGGGCCCAGTGGGGGCCCAGGTCCATGCCTCCTGTGATTAGACTTTGCCCCCTGAAAAGTTCCTGGGCCCAGCCAGGCTCTACTGCCCTGGCTGGGAGGCATGCCATGCTCCTGGGAGTGGATGATTCTCATGTGCTAGACATGCCCCCAAAGAGGGGTGGCTATACCAATAGCATGTTGTGGTCAAACCCCCTCCAGGGGGGGTGGGGGGGCCAGGAAGTTGTTGTACCGGGGCCCAGGATTTCTCTTGGAAGCCCTGGTTACAGTAGATATTGAGTGTCTGCTGATAGGACACAGTATGCCATCAAGGAACGTGCATGGTGTGTGGAACATTATTTCTGAAGTTATGGGACAGGATGGAATGGTGACCCTTTACTGTCACCTGTAACAACTGGGCTCCAGGACAATTTACAGAGACCTGCACCACCAAACAAATCTATCCTGTCTCAGGTGGAATTGTGCCGGCAAACATGGTCCGTGGCTAATCCTAACAAAGGACACTCCGGCAGGCCCCGCAGCACCACAAGCAATGTGTGAGGACAGTAAAAAGTTTTAGTTACCTTTTTTTAACACCCTGTACATACATTACATGTTGTGTGTTATCTATACTTATAATAGAACTGTAAGGGTTGTGACTGTACACAGCAATTTTTTTTTAGAAATATATTTACAGGGAATGTTTATGTACTATGGAGATACAAAAATAATCTGATTTTTTTTGTCTTGTTTTTTTCATTCTGGCATCAAGCAAAAACTACTGGATGAATTTGGATCACATTTTAACTATTGTTTAGCTTTGTGACCTATAAGGAAACTGAGGTATGTATGATCTGGATGTGACTTTAGGGATAGGAGTAGTAAAGGCAAAACCAGATGCTTGACACACGGTGCACTAAAAGTTGGTATTTTCCGATCATGCGCCTGTGGAACTTGACTTTGCTCAAGTTATGCAACTGAACTTAAAGTGCATGCTCTGCAGAGAAAACTTATTGAGGCAGAGATTCCAATGGGATGTGGTGCAAGTGAGACTGTGTTTATACTAGTGATGAGCGGGTTCGGTTTCCGAGAAACCGAACCCACCCGAGCTTTACATTTTTTTACACGGGTCCGAGCAGACTCGGATCCTCCCGCCTTGCTCGGCTAACCCGAGCACGCCCGAACGTCATCATCCCGCTGACGGATTCTCGCGAGATTTGGATTCTATATAAGCACCCGCGCGTCACCGCCATTTTCACACGTGCATTGAGATTGATAGGGAGAGGACGTGGCTGGCGTCCTCTCCGTTTATATAGTTAATTATTAATAGTATACTACACAGCTGATCTGATTGCTTAGCTTATTGTGGGGAGGATTGGGGACTGGGGAGCAGCTGTTAGGAGGAGTACAGTGCAGAGTTTTGCTAGTTTTTTTTATCCGTTCTCTGCCTGAAAAAAACGCTCCATACTATATCTGTGCTCAGTGTGCTGCATGATATATATCTGTGCTGAGTGCACACACTGCCTAATTGTGGGGACTGGGGAGCTGTTATAGCAGGAGTACAGTGCACAGTTTTGCTGACAGTGACCACCAGTATACGTTTGTCTGCCTGAAAAACACTCCTGTGGTGGCTTTTTTTTATACTAGTTTAGCAGTCTGCTGACAGTGTCCACCAGGTCCATTATACTGTATATAGCAGTACGGTAGGCCACTGCTGTACCTACCTCTGTGTCGTCACTCGTCGTCCATAAGTATACTATAGTATCCATCCATCTACATTGTATACCTGTGGTGTCTTTTTTTTTTATACTATAAACGCAGTCTGCTGACAGTGTCCACCAGGTCCATTATACTGTATATAGCAGTACGGTAGGCCACTGCTGTACCTACCTCTGTGTCGTCACTCGTCGTCCATAAGTATACTATAGTATCCATCCATCTACATTGTATACCTGTGGTGTCTTTTTTTTTATACTATAAACGCAGTCTGCTGACAGTGTCCACCAGGTCCATTACACTGTATATAGCAGTACGGTAGGCCACTGCTGTACCTACCTCTGTGTCGTCACTCGTCGTCCATAAGTATACTATAGTATCCATCCATCTACATTGTATACCTGTGGTGTCTTTTTTTTTTATACTATAAACGCAGTCTGCTGACAGTGTCCACCAGGTCCATTATACTGTATATAGCAGTACGGTAGGCCACTGCTGTACCTACCTCTGTGTCGTCACTCGTCGTCCATAAGTATACTATAGTATCCATCCATCTACATTGTATACCTGTGGTGCCTTTTAGTTGTGCGCATTAAAATATGGAGAACAAAAATGTGGAGGTTAAAAAAATAGGGAAAGATCAAGATCCACTTCCACCTCGTGCTGAAGCTGCTGCCACTAGTCATGGCCGAGATGATGAAATGCCATCAACGTCGTCTGCCAAGGCCGATGCCCAATGTCATAGTACAGAGCATGTAAAATCCAAAACACAAAAGATCAGTAAAATGACCCAAAAATCAAAATTAAAAGCGTCTGAGGAGAAGCGTAAACTTGCCAATATGCCATTTACGACACGGAGTGGCAAGGAACAGCTGAGGCCCTGGCCTATGTTCATGGCTAGTGGTTCAGCTTCACATGAGGATGGATGCACTCATCCTCTCGCTAGAAAATAGAAAAGACAAAAGCACAGCAAAGAACTGTGTGTTCTTCGAAATCACAAATCCCCAAGGAGAGTCCAATTGTGTCGGTTGCGATGCCTGACCTTCCCAACACTGGACGGGAAGAGCTTGCGCCTTCCACCATTTGCACGCCCCCTGCAAGTGCTGGAAGGAGCACCCACAGTCCAGTTCCTGATAGTCAAATTGAAGATGTCAGTGTTGAAGTACACCAGGATGAGGATATGGGTGTTGCTGGCGCTGGGGAGGAAATTGACAAGGAGGATTCTGATGGTGAGGTGGTTTGTTTAAGTCAGGCACCCGGTGTGACACCTGTTGTCCGTGGGAGGAATATGGCCATTGACATGCCTGGTCAAAATACAAAACAAATCAGCTCTTCGGTGTGGAATTATTTCAACAGAAATGCGGACAACAGGTGTCAAGCCGTGTGTTGCCTTTGTCAAGCTGTAATAAGTAGGGGTAAGGACGTTAACCACCTCGGAACATCCTCCCCTATACGTGACCTGCAGCACATTCATCATAAGTCAGTGACAAGTTCAAAAACTTTGGGCGACAGCGGAAGCAGTCCACTGATCAGTAAATCCCTTCCTCTTGTAACCAAGCTCCCGCAAACCACACCACCAACTCCCTCAGTGTCAATTGCCTCCTTACCCAGGAATGCCAATAGTCCTGCAGGCCATGTCACTGGCAAGTCTGACGAGTCCTCTCCTGCCTGGGATTCCTCTGATGCATCCTTGAGTGTAACGCCTACTGCTGCTGGCGCTGCTGTTGTTGCTGCTGGGAGTCGATCGTCATCCCAGAGGGGAAGTCGGAAGACCACTTGTACTACTTCCAGTAAGCAACTGACTGTCCAACAGTCCTTTGCGAGGAAGATGAAATATCACAGCAGTCATCCTGCTGCAAAGCGGATAACTGAGGCCTTGGCATCCTGGGCGGTGAGAAACGTGGTTCCGGTATCCATCATTACTGCAGAGCCAACTATAGACTTGTTTGAGGTACTGTGTCCCCGGTACCAAATACCATCTAGGTTCCATTTCTCTAGGCAGGCGATACCGAAAATGTACACAGACCTCAGAAAAAGACTCACCAGTGTCCTAAAAAATGCAGTTGTACCCAATGTCCACTTAACCACGGACATGTGGACAAGTGGAGCAGGGCAGACTCAGGACTATATGACTGTGACAGCCCACTGGGTAGATGTATTGACTCCCGCCGCAAGAACAGCAGCGGCGGCACCAGTAGCAGCATCTCGCAAACGCCAACTCTTTCCTAGGCAGGCTACGCTTTGTATCACCGCTTTCCAGAATACGCACACAGCTGAAAACCTCTTACGGCAACTGAGGAAGATCATCGCAGAATGGCTTACCCCAATTGGACTCTCCTGGGGATTTGTGGCATCGGACAACGCCAGCAATATTGTGCGTGCATTACATCTGGGCAAATTCCAGCACGTCCCATGTTTTGCACATACCTTGAATTTGGTGGTGTAGAATTATTTAAAAAATGACAGGGGCGTGCAAGAGATGCTGTCGGTGGCCAGAAGAATTGCGGGCCACTTTTGGCGTACAGGCACCGTGTACAGAAGACTGGAGCACCACCAAAAACACCTGAACCTGCCCTGCCATCATCTGAAGCAAGAGGTGGTAACGAGATGGAATTCAACCCTCTATATGCTTCAGAGGATGAAGGAGCAGCAAAAGGCCATTCAAGCCTATACATCTGGCCACGATATAGGCAAAGGAGGTGGAATGCACCTGACTCAAGCGCAGTGGAGAATGATTTCAACGTTGTGCAAGGTTCTGCAACCTTTTGAACTTGCCACACGTGAAGTCAGTTCAGACACTGCCAGCCTGAGTCAGGTCATTCCCCTCATCAGGCTTTTGCAGAAGAAGCTGGAGACATTGAAGGAGGAGCTAAAACAGAGCGATTCCGCTAGGCATGTGGGACTTGTGGATGGAGCCCTTCATTCGCTTAACCAGGATTCACGGGTGGTCAATCTGTTGAAATCAGAGCACTACATTTTGGCCACCGTGCTCGATCCTAGATTTAAAACCTACGTTGTATCTCTCTTTCCGGCAGACGCAAGTCTGCAGAGGTTCAAAGACCTGCTGGTGAGAAAATTGTCAAGTCAAGCGGAACGTGACCCGTCAACATCTCCTCCTTCACATTCTCCCGCAACTGGGGGTGCGAGGAAAAGGCTACGAATTCCAAGCCCACCCGCTGGCGGTGATGCAGGGCAGTCTGGAGCGAGTGCTGACATCTGGTCCGGACTGAAGGACCTGCCAACGATTACTGACATGTCGCCTACTGTCACTGCATATGATTCTCTCACCATTGAAAGAATGTTGGAGGATTATATGAGTGACCGCATCCAAGTAGGCACGTCAGACAGTCCGTACGTATACTGGCAGGAAAAAGAGGCAATTTGGAGGCCCTTGCAGAAACTGGCTTTATTTTACCTAAGTTGCCCTCCATCCAGTGTGTACTCTGATTGTTTAGTGCCGCCGCTCACCTTGTCAGCAATCGGCGTACGAGGTTACTTCCAGAAAATGTGGAGAAGATGATGTTCATTAAAATGAATTATAATCAATTCCTCCGTGGAGACATTCACCAGCAGCAATTGCCTCCAGAAAGTACACGGGGACCTGAGATGTTGGATTCCAGTGGGGACGAATTAATAATCTGTGAGGAGGGGGATGTACACAGTGAAAGGGGTGATGAATCGGACGATGATGATGAGGTGGACATCTTGCCTCTGTAGAGCCAGTTTGTGCAAGGAGAGATTGATTGCTTCTTTTTTGGTGGGGGCCCAAACCAACCAGTCATTTCAGTCACAGTCGTGTGGCAGACCCTGTCGCTGAAATGATGGGTTCGTTAAAGTGTGCATGTCCTGTTTATACAACATAAGGGTGGGTGGGAGTGCCCAAGGACAATTCCATCTTGTACCTCTTTTTTCTTTCATTTTTCTTTGCGTCATGTGCTGTTTGGGGAGTATTTTTTTGAAGGACCATCCTGCGTTACACTGCAGTGCCACTCCTAGATGGGCCAGGTGTTTGTGTCGGCCACTTGGGTCGCTTATCTTAGTCACACAGCTACCTCATTGCGCCTCTTTTTTTCTTTGCGTCATGTGCTGTTTGGGGAGTATTTTTTTGAAGGGCCATCCTGCGTGACACTGCAGTGCCACTCCTAGATGGGCCAGGTGTTTGTGTCGGCCACTTGGGTCGCTTATCTTAGTCACACAGCTACCTCATTGCGCCTCTTTTTTTCTTTGCGTCATGTGCTGTTTGGGGAGTATTTTTTTCAAGTACCATCCTGTCTGACACTGCAGTGCCACTCCTAGATGGGCCAGGTGTTTGTGTCGGCCACTTGGGTCGCTTAGCTTAGTCACACAGCTACCTTGGTGCAAATTTTAGGACTAAAAATAATATTGTGAGGTGTGAGGTGTTCAGAATAGACTGAAAATTAGTGGAAATTATGGTTATTGAGGTTAATAATACATTGGGATCAAAATGACCCCCAAATTCTATGATTTAAGCAGTTTTTAAGGGTTTTTTGAAAAAAACACCCGAATCCAAAACACACCCGAATCCGACAAAAATTTTTCGGTGAGGTTTTGCCAAAACGCGTCCGAATCCAAAACACGGCCGCGAAACCGAACCCAAAACCAAAACAAAAAAAATGTCCGGTGCACATCACTAGTTTATACCACATATACCCCTTAACCCCAACAATTTTCCTTTTCAAATCAAGCATCTACAGTTTATTGCAACCATCTGCTTCGCTTTGACGATTAAAAAGTCACAGGGGCAAACGCGCAGGTAGAAATTTTGTGATCATTGTGCACAATATAAAATATACATCACAATATTAGATAGCACATCCATGCAAGCGAAGCCACAGGCAAACGTTGCTGTCTTAGTAAAGCCTTTTAGGAAATGTATCACAAAACTGCTGGTTTTCATCCCACACCATGAATTTGAAAGGAAAGAAGGTTGGACATTAATAATTAAGGATCTCATTGGCAGTTCTGATACATGAAATCATTACATTGTATTTGAGATATATTTGGATGACTTTGTGTCATTCACAAATTTTAGCAGAGACTTACTGGTATAGTGACACTTTGCTCTCAAATTATTTTTTTGTTGTTTCACATGGTTATTTTGGCAAAAGAACACTTTATAATATTTTGTAAAAGAATTACACAATGGGCCTAATTCAGGTCTGATCGTAGATGTGCTAAATTGAGCACATCTATGATCAGTAAACACTGACATGCTGGGGGATGCACAGCACAGGGCTAGTCCGCCCCATATGTCAGGCCCAACTCCTCTGCACAAGATCAAAAGCATCGCACAGCGGCAATGCTTTTGTACTTTAGGAGTAGCTCCCTGCCAGTGCAGATCCTGCATGCTGACACGAGCTACTCGTCTCTGTGAGGGTCGGAGTGGCTGTGTGTGATGTCACGCAGCCGATCCACCCCGCACGGTATCTGGGCACAACTGCATTGGATAGAGCCATCGGGGCGATCGGCTTGGCCGTGGAACAACATGTCTACTCCATTATGAGCGGGAAAGTGTCAGCCAAAGACATGTGGAAAGCTCTGCAAATGGCATGTGAGGATAGAGATCTGATGAGAAGAATAAACTGAAGGTATAGGCTGTATGGGACAAAGTTAAGTGCCTGTAAAGACATGAATGATTATATTGATAAAATACTGTCAATAGGTCAGCAGTTGGCATCTGTAGGAGCACAGGTGGACAACAATGAAGTGGAAATGGCGATGTTACAAAATCTGACACTAGAATTTGATTTCCTCTCCTAGGGGTAAATTTACTAAGATTCGTGTTTTCCCGTTTGAGGTCAAAGTTCAATCACGAATGACATCGAAAGTGTAAATATGCAACTTTTTGAATTGATTACGACTAATTTACTAAGCTGCCGTATTCTGCATTTTCGGGTTTTCCGATGTCGATGTCATTCGTTTTTTTAGGCAGTGTTTTACGTGAGTGACTTGTAAAACACTGCCGACTTTAATACAATGAATCTCGGCCGGATCTGAGAGATCCGTGCTGGGCTTCATTGTGCACTTTGTTTAAATAAAAAATAAAGTTTAAATGTTAAAAAAAAATTGCGTGGGGTCCCCCCTCCTAAGGCAAACCAGCCTCGGGCTCTTTGAGCCGATCCTGGTTGCAGAAATATGGAAAAAAAATGGACAGGGGTTCCCCCATATTTAAGCAACCAGCATCGGGCTCTGCACCTGGTCCTGGTTCCAAAAATACGGGGGACAAAAAGAGTAGGGGTCCCCCGTATTTTAAAAACCAGCACCGGGCTCCACTAGCTGGACAGATAATGCCACAGCCGGGGGTCACTTTTATATAGTGCCCTGCGGCCGTGGCATCAAATATCCAACTAGTCACCCCTGGCTGGGGTACCCTGGGGGAGTGGGGACCCCTTCAATCAAGGGGTCCCCCCCAGCCACCCAAGGGCCAGGGGTGAAGCCCGAGGCTGTCCCCCCCATCCAATTGGCTGCGGATGGGGGGCTGATAGCCTTTTGTGAAAATGAAAAGATATTGTTTTTAGTAGCAGTACTACAAGGCCCAGCAAGCCTCCCCCGCATGCTGGTACTTGGAGAACCACAAGTACCAGCATGCGGCGGAAAAACGGGCCTGCTGGTACCTGTAGTACTACTACTAAAAAAAAAACTAGTCTACACAGCTGAAATGATAATGTTTTGGATTGATTCTACTATAACAGACATCAAACACAAATAGCTACTTTGTTACACTTTAAACTGAGTTCTACGCGTGTGCCTGCAAGGCAGATATATAAAAGGTATAAAGATTAGCCAATTGTTGTGCTTATGTCTGAATATATGATTTAAATCAATCCTGAATTTGATTTAACATTATTGAAAAACAACACCCTACCTATCTTCCTTCAGTGGGGGAAAAGGGTAACCCAGTAATTCTCTCATTGGCTGCACTGATCTTGGCAATCATCAGCCAAAAGCAGAAAGGAAAAGTTCCTCCCTCCCTCACACCTACTACATTTTCCAAGTACTTGCACTAGTAGAAGTCTCTCACCCCCCCCCCCCTTGGCAAATGGGGGGCAGCAGAACTCTGAACGTGCCCCAATAATCCTGCCTATGCTAATTCTCATGTTACTGTACATTTTGAAACAGTGACAAATTTATCAAACAAAAGGACCTGTTTGCTTTTTAAATCTTCCTTATGTTTCATGTCCTTCATGTTTATGTTTGTATTTGTTTATGTTTGCCTCTACCATGTGTATGTAAGATACATACCCTAATATAGAGACTTTTAATGCATAAGATTAAAAGTTAAATTTTATATTAATCTAGCATTTTCTAAGAAAATGAGTGCTTGACCACCTAAAGAGTTTTCTTTTTTGTCACCTTAAGGGCTTCATCTCTTTCATTCATTGTTTAATTTGATCTGTGGAATCACCACCACCAATATAATCTGATAAGATTCTATGACTGGTATGGTATTTGTATAATTTATACTCTCATTAAAAATCAGGTTTTTGCAGTGAGACTCTCCATTTTCCATTTTCCTCTTTGACAACAGAAGTTGTAAGAGCCAAGCTGCTGCAGTTCCAAGAACATATTCCTGTTGAGACACATGCTGAGCATTCTGCATTATTCACAAAAGATACTAAGTCCAGAAAGCTCAAGTTTAAGTGCTTTCTATGTTACAAGGTGGGTCACAAGGCCTCAGCTTGCAGACTGAGAAATTGCAGTGGTACGCAGAAAAAGCATATCAAATCAAATGAGTCAGCATTGAATATAGCAGATAGTCACAAGAAGGATTGCTGGTACATGGACTCGGGGGCCACTAGGTATTTCAGTTGTAATCAGGGATGGTTCAATTCACTGACAGCATATGAACCCATTACAGTAAAAGGGATTGGAGACAAGGAGCCTAATTCAGAGTTGATCGCAGCAGCAAATTTGTTAGCAGTTGGGCAAAACCATGTGCACTGCAGAAGGGACAGAGATAACACGTGCAGAGAGAGTTAGATTTGGGTGGGGTGTGTTCAAACTGAAATATAAATTGCAGTGTAAAAATAAAGCAGACAGTATTTACCCTGCACAAAATCAAAATAACCCTCCCAAATCTAACTCTCTCTGCAAATGTTATATCTGCCACACCTGCAGTGCACATGGTTTTGCACAACTGCTAACAAATTTGCTGCTCTAATCAACTCTGAATTACCCCCAAAGTCCTAACTGCTTTAAAATTTGGGACAATCACAGTGCGTATAAGAATTAAAGGTGAAACAGTTATTATGGATATCCAAGACGTCTTGTTTGTGACAGATTTGGGAAGCAATCTTATTGCTATAAGCATCATGGAGAAAAAAGGTTAGAGTCCAGTTTTCAAAGGGCAACGGTTTGTTGCAAAATGCAAAAGAGACTATAATTGCTTCAGCAACCTAGTACCACTAACTGTATGTCCTAGCCACCGAGGCGTTTTCTGCAATGGCGGCCTCTGATTCAAATCAGTCAATGAAGCTGTGGCACAGGCACCTAGGTCATCTGGGATATGGCAATGTCCATAAACTACTCGATGGAATGGCAACTGGAATCACTGTGAGTAAAACTGAGAGACCTGTGTGTGAGAGTTGTATGAAAGGAAAACAGACTTGCATCCCATTCCCTTAGTTGGCTAGTAGAGTGGATATACCACTAGCTCTAGTTCATACTGACGTATGTGGTCCAATAGAGATGTAATCATGGCTATGTAATTAGTGGCTACAGAGATGTAATTAGTGGCTACAGGTATTTTACAACATTTATTGATGATGACACAAGGATGACACGTATATTTTATGAAAGCTAAAAGTGAAGTTGTCAATAAAATTGTGCAATACAAGAACCTGGTGGAGACTCAGACGGGTCTGAAATTAAAAGTCTTAGATCTGACAAAGGTGTAGAGTATAGCAACAGAGTTTTAGCTGAGTACCTGAAGAAATATGGCATACAGCATCAATAAACAATTGCTTACACAAAACAACAACATGGTGTGAGTGAGAGCGCAAGCCGTACAATTGTTAAGAGAGCACGGACTATGTTGAGTGACGCAGGCCTGGAGAAAAGTTTTTAGGTGGAAGCAGTGTCCACTGCAGTATACCTTAAAAACCGTGCACCCACAGTTGCATTAAAAGGTAAAATGACACTGGAGACGTGGTCCAGGAAAAAGCCAGCTGCCAATCATCTTTGTGTCTTTGGTAGTAAAGCTTATGTACATATACCTAAAGAGAAAAGGCAGAAATTAGATCCAAAGTCAGTGGAATGTATTAGCATACTGTGAATAAAGCAAAGGATACAGGCTTTGGAACATTACAAATAAGCGTCTTCTAAAGTCCATAGATTTAGTGTTCCATCAGACAGCACCAATCATTTGAACAGTGAAACAAGAATCACAGCTATAATATGTATCACTTGATTTACAGGCAGTGGAAAGCGTGTCTGAACCTGAAAGTGTTAATGTGGATACCCAATCAGGAAACAGAAGTTCCATGAGGTGCAAAAAAGGTGTTCCATCCAAGAGATACAGTGAGGAATATGCAAATATAGCTTACTGTGATCCCCAAAATCTACAGGAGGCAAAATCAAGTAGCGACTGGAAAGAATGGAAGTCAGAAATAGATACAGAGCTGTCAGCTTTGGATGATAACAGTACATGTCGAAAGGCGGAATAACTGTAAGACAATCAAGAACAAGTGGGTCTTTTGCAGAAAGCTGAATGTGGATCGGACTATTGCTCATTAAAAAGCTAACCTTGTTGGTAACAGATACACACAAAAAATCAGCATAGACTACGGAGAGATCTTTTCACCTATTGCAAGGTACAGCACCTTGAGGTTAGTTATTGCATTTGATACACTACATGATATATTGTTATACCAGTTAGACTTTGATTCTGCATTCCTAAATGGAGATTTCATTGAGAAGATTTATATGGAACCACCTGAGCATTATGATGACAGTATGTTCTAAGAGGGAAAAGTTTGCCTCTTAAATAAATCTTTTTATGGCCTAAAGCAAAGTGGTAGTTGGTGGTATATAAAGCTGGATGCTGTGCTGCTAGAGATGAAATTTGTTAGGTCAGAGGCTGATCACTGTTTATATCACAGAACTATAGAAGAAAAGAGGTTCATCATAGTTGTGTATGTAGATGATCTATTGCTAGCAGGTCAAGAAGAGCACATTACTGATCCAAAATCAGCGAGTACTCCTATTGACAAAAGCATAAAGATGGTAAAGGCCATGTCACCAACCAGCCAAGAGGAGATAGAGGAAATTAGAGAGATTCCTTAACAAAATTCTGCTGGTAGTTTAATGTATGCAAGTATTGGGACTCACCCCAACATCACACATGTAGTGAGCCAGGCAAGCCAGTTTGCAATCAACCCTGGGAGGCAACACTGGATTGCAGTCAAAAAAATCTTGAGATACCTGAGAGGTACAAGTTTATTAAAGTTGGTGTTACAAAATCAAAAGATACAACTTTGAAAATTTTGTGTGAAGCCGATTGGGGAGCAGATGAGGACGACCATCATTCCTATACGTGATGCTTGTTCATTTTGGCAGGCACAGCCGTCAGCTGGGCAAGCAGAAAGCAACCCACTGTTGCCCTATCTACCACTGAGGTGGAACACATGGCACTTACAGAAACTGCAAAAGAAGCTTTATGGATAAAGGAGACTTTATATGAGCTTAACCTTCTTTGCTACAGAAACCATCAACATTGCATGTGATAACAAAGGTGCAATTGACTTGTCTTCCAGCACCATGCATTATGGACGGTCCAAACACATTGCCATTAGACATCACTTTATCCATGAGTTAGAGGAGAATAAGTGTCAATGTGGATTACATAGCAAGCGAGAACAATGCTGCTGATATGTTATCTAAGGGACTGTCATCACACTTGCTGAATATGTTCCTGAAAAAATGTGGACTGGAATACTTTTGAGAAATGCTGATGTGTTTTACTGTTCGCTTACCATGCTTTATTAATATGTTTTCGGTTACAGGTAAACTTTATTAAAAAAGGTTTTGATAAAGTGTTATGCTTATATATGTAACCAGAGATAGCTTTGAGCGAGGGGGAAGGGGTGTTAGAGAGGGGAGCACTCCGTGGTCTGTATCCATTCCAGTGCTAGAGGCATTTACCCTTTAGTGTCAGCTCAGTGCGGGAGGAGGTGCCTGATGTACACAGTCCTGGTGGGACTGTGCACTTCCTCCGCAGTTCTTCCTGAGAGAGACAAACTGTATGGATCTGCAGCTTCTGCTCTCCTGTGTGGTTCGACCATGTCTGCCTGCAGCTGCACCTTGTGTATGTGTAACCACTATGAGACCGCTGTACTGCATTACCAGAATATTGTGAGTTCCTGCTGCTGCAGAACCTCTTCTGTATACAACTAACTGTTAATTCTGTTATCTAAATAAACCTCCATTCTGAGTAAGTGCCATTGTGTGGACTAACATCCATATCCAACACTGCAACACTCTGCCAACAGATACTGCATACTGGTAAGAAATTCCCAGCTGGTACACAGTACTGCCAGGCTGCTACCTTGCAGACACCATGTCTGAGAGAGGAGAGGGCAGCATGTGCCTCTCTTCTCCTGCCCATCTTCTGCCTGCTCAGTCAGTCAGTCTGATGACCAGCGGATTCTCCTCCTTTGAGTCAGGTGGTGGCATGTATTACATTCAAACGCCGGTTTGTGAGGCAATCAGAGCTCATGGACCTGCCACCAATCAGGAGCCGCCACTGCCAGACCACGAGCTCTGATTGTCTTGCAGACTGGTGCCAGATCTGAGATGCAGGCTGCCGCCGCAAGAGGAGGCCGTACTGAGGGCAGTAGAGGGGCAGGCGAGGCATGTGCTGCGCTTTCCTCTCCCCGACAGCATCAGACAGTGCCAGCCCCAGGCAGCAGCAGCAACAATGGTGAGTTGCACTGCTGGGGGCATATATGGCATAGTGGGGGCATATATAGCACTATGGGGGCATATGTGTATCTGGCACTGTGGGGGCATATCTGGTACCATGGGGGCATGTGTATCTGGCAATGTGGGGGCATATCTGGCACCGAGGGGGCATGTGTATCTGGCAATGTGGGGGCATATCTGGCAACGTGGGGGCATATCTGGCATCATGGGGGCATGTGTTTTTTGCAATGTGGGGGCATATCTAGCACTGTGGGGGCATGTGTATCTGGCACTGTGGTGGCATATCTAGCAACATGGTGGCATATCTGGCACCATAGGGGCATATGTGTATCTGGCACTTAAGGGGCATATCTGGCATATGTGTATCTGGCACTGTGGGGGCATATCTGGCACCATCAGGGCATGTGTATCAGGAAATGTGGGGGCATATCTGGCACAGTGAGGGCATATGTTTATCTAGCACTGTGCGGGCATATCTGGCACTGTGGGCAAATATGTGTTTCTGGCACTATTTGGGCATATCTGGCACTGTAGGGGTATATGTGTATCTGGCATTGTGCGGGCATATCTGGCACTGTGGGGGCATATGTGTATCTGGCACTGTGGGGGCATATTTGTATCTGGCACTGTTGGGGCACATGTGTATCTGGCACTGCACTATTGGGGTCATATGTGTATCATGCCCCCATTTTCATTGACCACACCCCATGCGGCATGTGACCATGTCCTTTTTTTGTTTATGCACGCCTTAGGCGTGTGCACACAGTACCACTAAGATTTTTTTTTCTACTTGTCCCACTGGACATACTGCAACTGATGGCACTTTTTCTTACTGTAGCTTCCTACTAAATAACTCTGCCTTTTATTTTAACTAGTGATGTGCACCAGAAATTTTTCCGGTTTTGCATTTTGGTTTTGTATTCGGTTCCGCGGCCGTGTTTTGGATTCGGACGCGTTTTGGCAAAACCTCCCTGATTTTTTTGTCGGATTCGGGTGTGTTTTGGATTTGGGTGTTTTTTTTTACAAAAAACCCTCAAAAACAGCTTAAATCATAGAATTTTGGGTCATTTTGATCCCATAGTATTATTAACCCCAATAACCACAATTTCCACTCATTTCGAGTCTATTCTGAACACCTCACACCTAACAATATTTTTTTTAGTCCTAAAATTTGCACTGAGGTCGCTGGATGGCTAAGCTAAGCGACCCAAGTGGCCGACACAAACACCTGGCCCATCTAGGAGTGGCACTGCAGTGTCAGACAGGTTGGCACTTAAAAAATATTCCCCAAACAGCACATGATGCAGAGATAATATATATATATATATATATATATACAGTATATATACTGGTGGTCAGCAAAATTTTGCACTGTCCTCCTACTATAATACTGCGCACAACTACAATGCAGCACAGATGTGGATAGTATACTTGATGACACAGAGGTAGAAAAATGGACTACTGTACCGTACTGCTATATATATATATATATATATACTTGTGATCAGCAAAATTCTGCACTGTCCTCCTACTATATACTGCCCACAACTACAATGCAGCACAGATATGGCTAGTATACTTGACGACACAGAGGTAGAGCAATGGACTACTGTACCGTACTGCTATATATATATACTGGTGGTCAGCAAAATTCTGCACTGTCCTCCTACTATATACTGCGCACAACTACAATGCAGCACAGATATGGATGGATAGTATACTTGACGGCACAGAGGTAGAGCAATGGACTACTGTACCGTACTGCTATATATATATATATATATACTGGTGGTCAGCAAAATTCTGCACTGTCCTCCTACTGTATACTGCGCACAACTAAAATGCAGCACAGATATGGATGGATAGTATACTTGACGACACAGAGGTAGAGCAATGGACTACTGTACCGTACTGCTATATACAGTATATACTGGTGGTCAGCAAAATTCTGCACTGTCCTCCTACTATATACTGCGCACAACTACAATGCAGCACAGATATGGATGGATAGTATACTTGACGACACAGAGGTAGAGCAATGGACTACTGTACCGTACTGCTATATATATACTGGTGGTCAGCAAAATTCTGCACTGTCCTCATACTATATACTGCGCACAACTACAATGCAGCACAGATATGGGTGGATAGTATACTTGACGACACAGAGGTAGAGCAATGGACTACTGTACCGTACTGCTATATATATACTGGTGGTCAGCAAAATTCTGCACTGTCCACCTACTATTTACTACAATGCAGCACAGATATGGAGCGTTTTCAGCCAGAGAACGTAGATATTTTCAGCACACTGAGCACAGATATTTGCAGCACACTGAGCACAGATATTTGCAGCACACTGAGCACAGATATTTGCAGCACACTGAACACAGAAACTGAGAGAACGCACCCATGTCCTCTCGCTATCATCTCCAATGCACGAGTGAAAATGGCGGCGACGCGCGGCTCTTTATATGCAATACGAATCTTGCGAGAATACGACAGCGGGATGATGACGTTCGGGCGCGCTCGGGTTAACCGAGCAAGGCGGGAAGATCCGAGGCTGCCTCGGAAACGTGTAAAATGGGTGAAGTTCGGGGGGGGGTTCGGATCTCGAGGAACCGAACCCGCTCATCTCTAATTTTAACATATGGATGTGAACAAAACAAAGGGGGTAATTCAGACCTGATCATAGCAGCAAATTTGTTTGCAGTTGGGCAAAACCATGGGGGTCATTCCGACCCGATCGCACGCTGCACTTCTTTGCAGCCGTGCAATCTGGTCGGAACTGCGCATGCGCGGTGACTGCATTGCACACACACGTCATTGCCCAGCGACGGCCGTTGCTGGGCAACGACAGGGACAGCGATGAAAGTGATCGCAAGAAGATTGACAGGTGGAAGGCGTTCTGGGGTGGATACTCACCTTTTTCTGGGAGTGGTGAGTCCAGCGCAGGTGTGTCCAGGCAATTGCAGAGCGGGTGTCTGACATCAACTCCGGGACCAGTCACGCTGAAGACATTGCAGCCGCTGAGTATGTCAGGACCTACTTAGAAACTGCAAAAAATCTTTTTGCATAACAGGGCAGCACAAGCATTTGCATCCTTGCTATGCAAAAAATCCCTCCCCAATAGGCGACGACTAGTTGATTGCATGGGCTGCAAAAAGCAGCTTTGTGTGATCAACTCTTAATGAGGGCCCATGTGCACTGCAAGGGGGACAGATATAACATGTGCAGAGAGAGTTAGAGTTGGGTGGGGTGTGTTCAAACTGAAATCTAAATTGCAGTGTAAAATCTAACTCTCTCTACACATGTTATATCTGCCACAACTGCAGTGCACATGGTTTTGCCTAGCTGCTAATAAATTACACACATCAGTACACACTGATAGATATATCTGCAGATCAATTGATCTGCAGATATATCTTTGAATGCATTGGGCAGTGTGCTGTGCATATACACTGCCCGATCTGTGGGGGACTGATGGTATGAACTGGGCGGGCATGTACACCAATCACCACCGGCTGCCGCAGCTTGTGTACGGGTGGTCGGCAGGTCGTCCGTATACACACAGTGATGCGCCAATATATTGGTAGATATATTGGCCGTCGGCTGTGCTGCGTGCCCGACGCGATATATCTGAACGACGGAGTTCACAGACATATCACCCGTACACACTGGCTGTTGGACCCGCTGTATAGCGGCCATTCAATAGAAAGGCCGATATATCGGCCAGTGTGTGCGGGCCTTAAGTCACACTGTGCATCCATCAGTTACTGCTCAGAGATTCAAAGCAGAATCGGATGAATTGCTGCATCCAAAACTACACAGGCCATGGGGACAATTCAGACTGGATCGCTGCAGTGGCAGCGATCACAGTGTGAATGTCTGTGTGGCATGCGTGTGGCATGCGTGTGCGCACCCCACGGGATGCTAAAAGCAACTCAGGGTTGCGATCGCCTCTGCTTGATTGACAGGCAGAGGCGGTTGCTTGGTGGGTGGGGGCGTGCCAATGGCGCTAGAACGCCATTGGCGGGGCACAGTCCGGACAACACAGGCGGGAGCAAGCCACAATGGCTCTGTGATTTCACATGCAGCTTCTGCAACCCGAGACGTGGCGGGTTGCTCCCTGCCAGCATGCAGGAGCTGTTCAGGCAGGGAGCTACTCGCCAGGTACAAAAGCATCGCCACCGTGTGATGCTTTTGCACCCGTGTGGGGGGGGGGGGCAGACATGTGGATTGGAATAGCCCTGTGCTGGGCATTCCACCCACATGTCTGAGAAACTGATCGTGTTCAGATGAATAAATGCACCTGCCATACGGCTGATCGAGTTTCGATGGTGCATCTGGTGATCCATTGATGGTGAACTGGGCTTACAATGGTTTTTAATGAGAATGGGGGACCTAAACTTGGGTCTTTAGTAAAATGTTAATTTTTTTATGTTTTAACATTTTCTAGAATTAATAATATACAGTATTTAGTGGAGATGTATGCAACTTCCCAGTTTTGATTTTAGCAAAACCACCTTCAGCTGTTTTAATTTTAGGTTTTTTGAACCTGTTTTTGTTCACGTAATAATATCAACATCAATAACATAAAATTCCAGTAATGTACAGTCAATTTTGACTATAAAAAGAGGGGGTGGTTTTATTCACCAAAGAGCACTTTTTGGTTAAAATATGACCTTTATCATTTACAACCAGAGGTGGTAATTTCAAACAGTCACAGAAATAGTATTCACCATATGATTGTTCAGAGGAAACAAATGGAGGAAATACTTGATCTTATTATAATCCTTCAATGTGTCCACATAGAGAATTGCCAAAGTAAGTATATTGGGCACATAAATAGAAAAATAGAAAATAGTGCAGTAATCCTTTAAAAACAGGTAATTTAATTTGACATTTCACTTACAATATAATACAGGTAATACAACGTGATATAACAATCCACACAGCTCAGCAATAGACTTGACCCTCAAGTCCTTAAGGTGGAAAGCAGGACAAATCACTAGACCTCAGTTCTGGATATGGAGGTCATAACATGGATCGCGTCACCTGGTCCTTGGAGTCCAAATGAGTAGGGAGAAACAATTAACGTGTTTCTGACATACTGTCCTATATCAGAGATGTGATTGAGTCTCCCCATAAAAAAAACATATAAATACCCCTTGAAACAGCCAGCATACCTGTATTGGTTTCTGCATTGATCGGTGTCCATAGCACACTGCACATGCGCCATATACCCGGAAACCGGAAATGCATTCCATCTGCATTTAGTTTAACTGGAAATACATAATTTCTCTAACATCCTTCGTGGATACTGGGCAATCCTAGAACTGTGGGTATAGAGCGGTCCGCAGGAGCATCTGGCACATGTGAAACCCTGTTGTGTGCTGTCTCCTCCCTCTATGCTCGTCCCCATGACCCAGTCTTTGAAAATGTGCCCAAGGAGCCGGGTGCACTTTCTCAGAGCTGCAAGAAGTTTTCTTCAGTCTTTCTTTTAGTTTTTTATTTTACAGGTACACTGACTGGCAATTCAGTGTACCTGCTTCGTGGGACTCAGAGAGGGAAACAAACCAACTTAATGGAGAGTTAATGGTTTGTTTCCCTGCTGACAGGACACAGAGCTCCTGAGGTGCTGATCTCTCACTAACGGCAGTGCTAGCCCACACCAGCAGCACAAGCCGCCACTCTGAGACACATTGCTGAAGCATACAGTCATTTCCAAGGTGTGGTGAGTATAAACCGGGCGTCCCGGTTAGGGGGTCCCCCAGTCATTTTGGCAGCATGAAGATGGCGGTCTCCTGCTCCGGCCGTGGCCCCCGCTGAGCCCTGACATAACTGCCCATAAAAGGTCCCCAGGTGCTCTCTGGGGCCCTTAGGGAGAAAACAGTCTGTAAGGGGCAATTTTAAGCAGCAGAAACTGCATTTCAAGGCCAGTATAACACAGTGAGGGACCGCATGCCATATTGGGTGCAGGGCTTTTCAGAGAGCGGGACCAGAGGCAGTGGTACGCGCTATTTTAGAGCTGCAGGGCTGCAAACACACACAGGCTCCTGCTTCACCACTGCCACCACTGCCGTTGCTGGGGTCAAGGCTGTGAGTTGTAAACCGGCTGCGGAGCTGTATAGCAGCATATAGCTGCACTTAGGCACCTTTAGTGTGTTAATATTATAAATAGACTCTCTTAGTCAGTGTGCTGGTGCCATTTCTCTCCTGACTCTCCGTATTACCAGGTCTGGGTCACTGCCATAGGGGGCTGGAATAGGCTGTAGCCAGGTACAGATATATATATATATATATATTTATATATCGTGTGATAAAGCTAATTATTTATCTTATAACATTCACTATATATTGGTAAGAGACTCAGTACACAATGGGCGTACGGGGTACCGTAAGGGTACGCGCTTAGCGTAGCAGATGCTAGGCCGTGGTCGAGACGCACGAGTGGCACGTTCGCTCACGGCTTACGCTGGGTATCGAGCACGCTATAGGTGGTCCGAGTACCGTAATGCTACGCTACTAGCGTAGCGGACGCTGTGCCCACAAGAGGAACACAAGCGGCGCAGATGCTCACAGGATGACACACAGTAAACCTTGTATGCAACACAATGAAGGGATATACTTATACTGTAATGATATAACGCTTCTTAACTTTGTTAATATAAAAGCTGCTTGAGCGATTGAGACGCTCCGAATACCCTTAGCAATGTAATGATAAACACACAATACCTTGTAAGGTTCCAAAACCTTTATCTAGATGATTTTAGTATGTAAAAGGGGAAACAGTTACAGCTTATACACTACAGCACTAACATAAAACACCTAAACAGAATAACTGAAATTATACAATATACAACAGTTTCTTAATCCTACACAATAACAGAGCGAGAGAGAGTATGGCAAATACAAACAGAGAATAAGTTGGTTACAGAGAAAAACTTACACACTGGGGAATGATCGCTGCGCAGTCCTGGAACCAGCTCTCTAGCTAGTCAATGATGAAAACCGTTGTGGAGAGTAGACTGAGCAGGGCCAGGCTGGCTGTTCTTATATACACTACATACAGTACACTACAAAGGGCCCTACAATCTCATTGTTCATAGGACACAGGAATCTGTCTTCACATTATAACAAAAGGTCATAGGTTGATTCGAACAGGTGGGTTGTGACTATGTCATACTGCTCAGGTGGGAGGGAATCTCAGGATTCCCGCCGCATGGATAATGAACTGAAAATACAGTAAATGTCCATAAACTTCTTATAAACATAACTGTTCGCAGGAGCGATTAATCTCTTTCAAACCAATACCGGGATGTTACTAATAATATACTCTACCGTTGCATACTAAACACCACTGCTCAAAACCTGTCTGACCCTTCGTATCATGTAAAGAGGAATCTCTCTGTCCATGAACCAATTACACTAAACAAACTCACTGATATTATTAAGGAGACCATAACCTATAAAATACATTATTTGGATTAACTATGTAACGATCGAGTCGCCCGCCAGACGCACACAAACTCTACCGTAAATGCACATACCACGCGCCTGAGTGCATGACCGTGGAGGCGCCGTCACGCAACTGCGAATATGCGCATGCACGGGAGAGAATGTGCACGTGCAGTGGGCAAGCGCATGGGGTTAGTACAAGGCGATGAGAATAACGATATTTTTCGACTTTGACAGTCCACCCTTTGGCAGTCACCAATAACTGCCACTTCCTAAACAAAACAGAAAAATATATGTCATCATGTAAACACCTTTTTATGATTGGGTAAGGGAGGAGAGGAGAAGGTGGGAAAAGTATGACCTAGTGAGACAGTATAAGCATGTGTGTATGAAATTTATGTTTGAGGGGTCATGTATCATCGTGCCGTACGTGTTTTAAATCAAGCTTCGAGGTATTGCGAAGTATACATTTGAATCCTTCTTATCCCGTATTAAGGGTCTGTGGATGGGCTGTCAAACTCTACCGAGCTCTTTTCGGCTTTTGGTCGCAACAAATGGGGGAGCACATTTAGTTGATGATACATGAAGGGGGGGGGACATGTGAATGCTAATATGTGAGAATCACCTGTCGACTATGTGAGATACTACCTGGAGGTTGTAGGGATGAAGATAAGAAACAATCGTCATAAATGCAGTCGTAAACTATGTGAGTTTAAATAAACAGTCGCCGATTGAGGTCTTGTCTGATGTCTTGTCTGATGTACATGTTGTCTGATGTCTCTCGGTGCTTTTGTTGTAAATAGCGAGCAAAAGCTGTTCCATTGTCCATAAAATAACAGTCTCTAAAGTATTGGGCTTTCATAAAAAGTTAAAGTCACTAGGGATATTGGGGGTCTGTGACATAGTTCATCAATGGTCTGTATAAAAGAGGTTGTCAAATTCTTCTTCCAAGCGGATGTCTTTGTACCTTGGAGAAAAACAAAGGAGAAACGGGTGAAAGAAACGGACCGTGGAATCACATTTTCATCACAACATTGTCTCTATCGTTGGGTAATAAATCAAATTAGTTGTTGTTATTACAGTGTCCTCGCTCCTCAGACTCATCACTCTGGTACTACCTTTACACTTCGTTAAAGCCCGAACGCATCTAAATATCAGACCAACCAATATGACGACTCCCAGAATACACAAGAGAAATTTCCCTACATCCATTATAGTACCTTGGGCCCATTCTCCTAAACCAGAGAACCAATTTCGTGGGTTCAACGATGACACCCAACTGGTCAGCTCATTACCCACAGCAGCGAGTGTGAGATTGTGTTTCCTTCGAAACTCCCACTTTAATTGCAAAATGTCATCCATCTTTTGGTCTATGACCTCGGCCGGGTCCTCAGTGCTGTTTGTAATATACGTGCAGCACTTTACTCCATATTGAGTTGCTAGGGTAACACAATACCCGCCTGTCACTGCTGTGAGATAATTGAGAATCATCCTATGCTGAACCATCTCTGTTTTGTAGGCTTGTAACTCTTTCCCAGTGTACCTGAACGTGTCGTCATACATTTCGGTGATATTGTCTAACAAGTTTGCTAGCGCAGATATATATCTATAATTTATCACTCCTCTGGCGGTACGAGTGATATCCAACGCGAGTAGGAATTGAATCCCGGTGGATTCATGGATCAGATCAGAGGCCGGATGCTCTGTCCTCTCTATCAGGTGCCGTTTAACGACATGTTCATAATGAGTGTGAGTATAAGGAGCTTGGGCACCGCGGTGAATGTCTTTCATTTTGTTATGGGATACAGTCATTACTTCAGGCAGTACTTTTCCAATGTAACACAATCCCTCTGAGTTTGGGGCAAGCCACTTTTCTCTGACGTCCTAGTGGATGCTGGGAACTCCGTAAGGACCATGGGGAATAGCGGGCTCCGAAGGAGGCTGGGCACTCTAGAAAGATCTTAGACTACCTGGTGTGCACTGGCTCCTCCCACTATGACCCTCCTCCAAGCCTCAGTTAGATTTCGTGCCCGGCCGAGGTTGGATGCACACTAGGGGCTCTCCTGAGCTCTTAGAAAGAAATAGACTTAGGTTTTTTTATTTTCAGTGAGACCTGCTGGCAACAGGCTCACTGCAGCGAGGGACTAAGGGGAGAAGAAGCGAACTCGCCTGCTTGCAGCCGGATTGGGCTTCTTAGGCTACTGGACACCATTAGCTCCAGAGGGATCGACCGCAGGCCCAGTCCTTGGTGTTCGGTCCCGGAGCCGCGCCGCCGTCCCCCTTACAGAGCCAGAAGCAAGAAGATGGTCCGGAAAATCGGCGGCATGAAGACTCAGTCTTCACCAAGGTAGCGCACAGCACTGCAGCTGTGCGCCATTGCTCCTCTCACACACTTCACACTCCGGTCACTGAGGGTGCAGGGCGCTGGGGGGGGGGCGCCCTGAGGCAGCAATAAAAACACCTTGGCTGGCAAAAATACCTCAATATATAGCCCCAGGGGCTATATATGAGGTAAATACCCCTGCCAAATTCCATAAAAAAGCGGGAGAATAGGCCGCGTAAAAGGGGCGGAGCTATCTCCCTCAAGCACACTGGCGCCATTTTCCCTCACAGCTCCGATGGAGGGAAGCTCCCTAGCTCTGCAGTTTACAACACAGAAAAGGGTTAAAAAAGAGAGGGGGGGCATTTAATTTAGGCGCAGTATACATTATATAAAAAAAGCAGCTATAGGGGACATAACTCAGTTAGTTTCTGCATTATATAGCGCTCTGGTGTGTGCTGGCATACTCTCACTCTGTCCCCCCAAAGGGCTTTTGTGGGTCCTGTCCTCGTTTAGAGCATTCCCTGTGTGTCTGCGGTGTGTCGGTACGGCTGTGTCGACATGTTGAATGAGGAGGCTTATATGGTGACGGAGCAGAGGCCGATATATGTGATGCAGCCCCCTGTGGGGCCGACACCAGAGTGGATGGATAGGTGAAAGGTATTAACCGACAGTGTCAACTCCTTACATAAAAGGGTGGATGACGTAACAGCTGTGGGACAGCCGGCTTCTCAGCCGCGCCTGCCCAGGCGTCTCAAAGGCCATCAGGGGCTCAAAAACGCCCGCTCTCTCAGATGGCAGACACAGATGTCGACATGGAGTCTGACTCCAGTGTCGACAAGGTTGAGACATATACACAATCCACTAGGAACATCCGTGACTTGATCCCGGCAATAAAAAATGTGTTACACATTTCTGACATTAACCCAAGCACCTCTAAAAATGGGTTTTTAGGTTTGGGGAGAAAAAACAGGCAGTGTTTTGTTCCCCCATCAGATGAATAAATGAAGTGTGTGAAAAGCGTGGGTTCCCCCGTTTAGAAACTGGTAATTTCTAAAAAGTTACTGATGGCGTACCCTTTCCCGCCAGGAGGATAAGTTACGCTGGGAGATATCCCCTAGGGTGGATAAGGCGCTCACACGGTTGTCAAAAAAGGTGGCACTGCCGTTTTAGGAACGGCCACTTTGAAGGTACCTGTTGATAAAAGACAGGAGGATATCCTGAAGTCTGTATTTACACACTCAGGTACTAGACGAAGACCTGCAGATCGTGCTGCTGCAGCGTGGTCGGTGACCCTGTCAAACATGAGAACATATTAAAGACGTCATCTTATATATGAGGGATGCACAGAGGGATACTTTGCCGGCTGGCATCCAAAATGAATGTAATGTCCATTCTGTCAGGAGGGTATTAGAGACCTGTCACGGGACAGGTGATGCTGACTTTAAAAAGATTCTGCCTTATAAGGGTGAGGAATTATTTGGGGATGGTCTCTGGGACCTCGTATCCACAGCCACAGCTGGGAAGAAATATTTTTACCTCAGGTTTCCTCACAGACTAAGAAAGCACTGTATCAGGTACAGTCCTTTCGGCTTCAGAAAAGCAAGCGGGTCAAAGGCGTTTCCCTTCTGTACAGAGACAAGGGAAGAGGGAAAAAGCTGCACCAGTCAGCCTGCTCCCAGATTCAAAATTCTTCTCTCGCTTCCTCTGAGCCCACAGCATGACGCGGGGGCTCCACAGGTGTAGCCAGGTACGGTGGGGGGCCGTCTAAAAAAATGTCAGCGATAAGTGGGCTCGCTCACAGGTGGATCCCTGTTTCTTTCAAGAAGTATGTCAGGGGTACAAGCTGGAATTCGAGATATCTCCCCTTAGCCGTTTCCTAGATTATGGCTTGCCGACAACTCCCTCAGGCAGGGAGGCTGTACTAAAGGCAATTAATAAGCAGTATTCCCAACAGGTAATACTCAAGTGCCCCTACTTCAACAAGGACGGGGTTACTATTCTACACGGGTTGGGGTACCGAAACCGCATGGTTCGGTGTGACCCATTTATATTAAAATCCTTGAACACATACATAAAAAAATTCAAGTTCAAGATGGAATCGCTCGGGGCGGTTATTGCAAGCCTGGACGAGGGGGATTACATGGTATCCCAGGACATCAAGGATGCTTACCTGCATGTCCCCATTTACCATCCTCGCCAGAAGTACCTCAGATTTGTGGTACAGGATTACCATTACCAAGTCCAGACAGGACAGTGCAAGGCACCGAGGGTGTTTACCGGGGTAATGGCCGAAATGATGATACTCCTTCGAAAAAAGGGAGTTTTAATTATCCCGTACTTGGACAATCTCCTTATAAGGGCGAGGTCCAAGGAGCAGTTGCTAGTCGGGGTAGCACTATTTTGGAAAGTGCTACAACAGCAGAGTTGGATTCTAAACAGTCCAAAGTCACAGCTGGTTCCTATGACACGTCTACTGTTCCTGGGGATGGTTCTGGACACAGACCAGAAATAAGTGTTTCTCCGGGAGGAGAAAGCCAAGGAGCTGTCATCTCTAGTCAGAGACCTCCTGAAGCCAAAACAGGTATCGGTGCATCATTGCACGCGAATCCTGGGAAAAAGGGTAGCTTCCTACGAAGCAATCCCATTCGGCAGGTTCCATGCAAGAACTTTTCAGGGGGACCTGTTGGACAAGTGGTCCGGATCGCATTTTCAAATGCATCGGCTGATAACCCTGTCTCCAAGGACCAGGGTATCTCTAAAATGGTGGCTGCAGAGTGCCCATCTTAAGGAGGGCCGCAGGTTCGACATACTGGACTAGGTCCTAGTGACCATGTAGGCCAGCCTTTGAGGCTGGGGGCAGTCACACAGGGAAGAAAATTCCAAGGACTTTGGTCAAGTCAGTTGACTTCTCTACACGGGCAAGGCCTCTGCTTCAAAACCAGCCGGTACTGATCCAATCAGACAACATCACGGCGGTCGCCCATGTAAACCGACAGGGCGACAAAAGAAGCAGGATGGCGATGGCAAAATCCACAAGGATTCTCCGATGGACGGAAAATCATGTGTTAGCACTGTCAACAGTGTTCATTCCCAGAGTGGACAACTGGGAAGCTGATCTTCTCAGCAGACACGACCTCCACCCGGGAGAGTGGGGACTTCATCCAGAAGTCTTCCAAAGGATTGTACACCTTTGGGAAAGGCCACAGGTGGACATGATGGCGTCCCGCCTCAACAAAAAGCTATAAAAGATATTGCGCCAGGTCAAGGGACCCTCAGGCGATAGTTGTGGACGCTCTGGTAACACCGTGGGTGTACCAGTCGTTTTATGTGTTCCCTCCTCTGCCCCTCATACCAACGGTATTGAGAATAATAATAAGAAGGCGAGGAGTAAGAACGATACTCGTGGTTCCGGATTGGCCAAGAAGAGCTTGGTACCCAGAACTTCAAAAAATTATATCAGAGGACCCATGGCCTCTGCCGCTCAGACAGGACCTGCGGCAGCAGGGGCCCTGTCTGTTCCAAAACTTACCGCGGCTGCGTTTTAACGGCATGGCGGTTGAACGCCGGATCCTGAAGGAAAAGGGCATTCCGGAGGAAGTCATTCCTACGCTTATTAAAGCTAGGAAAGAGGTTACAGCAAATCATTATCACCGCATATGGCGGAAGTATGTTGCATGGTGTGAGGCCGAAAAGGCCCCAACAGAGGAATTTCAACTAGGTCGATTTCTGCATTTCCTGCAAGCAGGAGTGAATATGGGCCTAAAACTGGGCTCCATTAAGGTACAGATCTCGGCTCTGTCGATTTTCTTTCAAAAAGAACTAGCTTCAGTACCTGAAGTTCAGACTTTTGTAAAGGGAGTGCTGCATATTCAGCCCCCGTTTGTGCCCCCTGTGGCACCTTGGGATCTCAACGTGGTGTTGAGTTTCTTAAAATCACATTGGTTTGTACCACTAAAAACCGTGGATCTGAAATATCTCACGTGGAAGGTGGTCATGTTATTGGCCTTGGCTTCGGCCAGGCGAGTATCAAAATTGGCGGCTTTGTCCTGTAAAAGCCCTTATCTGATTTTCCATATGGATAGGGCAGAATTGAGGACTCGTCCCCAGTTTCTCCCTAAGGTGGTGTCAGCGTTTCACCTGAACCAGCCTATTGTGGTGCCTGCGGCTACTAGGGACTTGGAGGACTCCAAGTTGTTAGACGTGGTCAGGGCCCTGAAAATATATGTTTCCAGGACGGCTGGAGTCAGAAAATCTGACTCGCTGTTTATCCTATATGCACCCAACAAGCTGGGTGCTCCTGCTTCTAAGCAGACTATTGCTCGTTGGATTTGTAGTACAATTCAGCTTGCACATTCTGTGGCAGGCCTGCCACAGCCAAAATCTGTCAATGCCCATTCCACAAGGAAGGTGGGCTCATCTTGGGCGGCTGCCCGAGGGGTCTCGGCTTTACAGCTTTGCCGAGCTGCTACTTGGTCAGGGGCAAACACGTTTGCAAAATTCTATAAAATTGATACCCTGGCTGAGGAGGACCTGGAGTTTTCTCATTCGGTGTTGCAGAGTCATCCGCACTCTCCCGCCCGTTTGGGAGCTTTGGTATAATCCCCATGGTCCTTACGGAGTTCCCAGCATCCACTAGGACGTCAGAGAAAATAAGAATTTACTCACCGGTAATTCTATTTCTCGTAGTCCGTAGTGGATGCTGGGCGCCCGTCCCAAGTGCGGTGTATCTGCAATACTTGTACGTAGTTATTGTTAACTAAATCGGGTTATTGTTGAGCCATCTGTTGAGAGGCTCGGTTGTTTCATACTGTTAACTGGGTTTCATATCACGAGTTATACGGTGTGATTGGTGTGGCTGGTATGAGTCTTACCCGGGATTCAAAATCCTTCCTTATTGTGTACGCTCGTCCGGGCACGGTGTCCTAACTGAGGCTTGGAGGAGGGTCATAGTGGGAGGAGCCAGTGCACACCAGGTAGTCTAAGATCTTTCTAGAGTGCCCAGCCTCCTTCGGAGCCCGCTATTCCCCATGGTCCTTGCGGAGTTCCCAGCATCCACTACGGACTACGAGAAATAGAATTACCGGTGAGTAAATTCTTATTATACGCCTTTCTCCCGCATATGAAATATGCATCATCGGGGAGAACATATGGGACAGAGTGTGACATTACCATGTTACAAATTTTCCATGTGAAATCTCCAAACCCTAACTCTCCCATCTGTCTAGTACACGTATAAGTTTGTACGATATGTGCACAGTATCCTGGTGATACTTCTCCAACTGGCATGGTCCTACTTCCTAGAGTGTACCTATACCGGAAGTATTTTCCACTGTTGGCTATCTGGCGTATAAGCTCTGTGTCTATGGGCATTCTATCGGCTCTATATGAAAATGTCATGGTTTGATTACTCCATGACACTTCCCAATTTCCCGGCTTTCGGGGATTGGAAATGTTAAAGCATACTAAGGACTTATCCACATGATATTGGTGGAGCTTCAAACTAGGAGGACTAGAGATATTAAACCTCTTGTCCACTGGCCTCCCACCACTTAACTCAAGTACCTCTCCTACAGTTAAAGGGAATGGTACTAGTCCTGCTTTGCTATGACCTTGAGGTACTTGAGAGCATACCCAACAGTCTGTCTGGTTTAACACTTTACCCACTAAGGAGTGATAGTCACTCAATGGATGCCGATCCATGTGGACATTAAAACTGGACTGACATTTCTTGATGCACCCATCCTCAACTATATTGTCACAATGCCTACAGATGCAGTTCACTTCAGCTAACAATCCTTCACAATTCCTTCTATTGTCAATGCTACCAGATCGTTTTCTGATACTCGCCTTTACTTGGTGATTATGTTGCTCTTGGAAAACTACGCCTCCATCCTGGTCATCAGAACCCATTCCCGATCCTTCCTCGACCTCCATGGTACTCTCACCGAAACAGACTGCTCTGGTCAACATCATGGTCAACAGGAAAATCCGGATCACAGTCTCTTGGGGCAAGTCCATCTTATAGGAGGAAAAGGAGAAAAATAAGAAGGGGTAAGGAGAATAGGAGGGAGATGGGAACTGGAGAAAATAACAAAAGGGAAAAAGAAATCTGGCTCGACAAACGCCTCCGGTCTTATTATTCTCAGCGCTCAGGTGTCGTCTCAACCTTCCCGGAACAGACACTCTAGTGATACAACCTCTACCGTCTGTTCTTTATCACGGGACCTCTCTGGGTCAGCAACCTTTTTACAATGAGACGAATGGACCCAAGTCTCTCTCTCGGCAACCTTCAATGCTGTCGTGCTGGTCAATAAGACTTGATATGGTCCTTCCCATCTGTCAATAAGGCAACCTGAGAATAGAAAATTCCGTATCATTACATAATCCCCAGGTTCAATGTCATGACAATTACTGTCTGGCAAATCGGGAATCACCAACTTTAGATTATCATTCTGATTCCTCAATTGCTTACTCATCTTAACCAAATACTTTACAGTTACTTCATTGTTACATTTCAAATCATCCTGGGGGTTAATCATAACATGGGGTTGTCGACCAAACAGAATTTCAAAAGGAGACAGATTAAGAGGGGACCTGGGAGTGGTTCTGATGCTGTATAATACGATTGGCAAAGCTTCGGGCCACAACAATCCTGTTTCAGCCATTACCTTGCTTAATTTGTTTTTAATAGTGCTGTTTACTCTTTCCACTTTCGCACTCACCTGGGGGCGGTACGGAGTGTGCAGCTTACTATTAATTCCCATCAACTTACACATTGCTTGAAAAACTTCACCTGTAAAATGGGTACCCCTATCACTCTCAATGATTCTAGGGATACCGTACCTACACACAAATTCCTGCACATTTTTCTTTGCAATAAACACAGCGGTATTTGTGGCCGCGGGAAATGCTTCAACCCAATTTGAGAACACGTCAATACAAACCAATACGTACTTTACATTTCTACAAGGTGGCAATTGTATGAAATCAATTTGTATTACCTGGAAAGGAGCATCTGTAGGAGGGATATGGGATGGCTCTGTTGGTATTGCCTTTCCGATATTCTTCCTCAAGCAGGTGAGACATGTCATCGCTCTTTTACCCGCATGGGAAGAAAATCCTGGGGCGCACCAATAAGCTCTTACCAACTTACACATTCCTTCTTTGCCTAGATGAGTCAGCCCATGTGCCGCTTCCGCTAGACTTGGAAGGTATGCTCTGGGTGCCACTGGCTTACCCTGTCCATCTGTCCAGAGTCCTGAGGACTCCTGGCCATATCCTTTTGACCTCCAAACTGCCTTTTCTTGTGGTGAACACAAATTTTGCATTTCATATAATTTCTGTGTGTTTACAGTGTTACATACCATCAGTTGTGTGCTGTCTGTCTGTATGGGGGTACTGGCTGCTGATTTAGCAGCTTCGTCTGCTCGGCTGTTACCAAGTGATACCGGGTCTTGGCTATACGTGTGAGCTTTACACTTGATAACACTCTGTCGGGTTCCTGTATCACTGTTAGAAGTCTTTTGATGTGGGCTGCATGTGCTACAGGTGTGCCAGCTGCCGTCATGAAATTTCTGAGGCGCCATATGGCCCCGAAATCATGGACTACTCCGAAGGCGTACCTAGAATCTGTGTAGATATTGGCTGACTTGCCTTTAGCCAATTCACATGCTCTGGTTAGGGCAACCAGTTCAGCAAATTGTGCTGAGTGTGGTGGGCCTAGGGGTTCCGCTTCTATGGTACCTTGGTCATCTACGACTGCGTATCCAGTACACAAGTCTCCCGAGTCCGTCTGTCTGTGACAACTGCCGTCAGTGTAGAAAGTAAAATCTACATCTTCCAGTGGGTTGTCACTGATGTCAGGCCTTGCCATGAAATTTTGGGTCAAATATTCCATACAATCATGTGTGTCATTTTCCTTACTAAATCCTCCTTCACCATCACTCTCATCCTCCACCCTTTGTGGCTGTCCAGGCACACCTGGGAGATATGTTGCAGGATTTAGTGCGCTGCATCTCTTTATGGTGATGTTTACCGGGGCCATTAATGCCAATTCCCATCTTGTAAACCGCGCTGATGAGACGTGTCTGGTTTGGGCAGAATTCAGTAAGGCTGACACTGCATGTGGTGTATGAATTGTGAGGTTGTGTCCTAGCACTACATCTTCGCTTTTATTTACTAGCAATGCTATTGCTGCAACACTTCGCAAGCATGTGGGGAGGGATCGCGCTACCGTGTCTAGCTGAGTGCTATAGTAAGCTACCGGCCTGCTGGCATCACCATGTTTCTGGGTTAAGACTCCTGCCGCGCACCCAGCACTCTCTGTTCCGTACAGCTCAAAGGGTTTTCCATAATCTGGCATGCCTAATGCTGGTGCCTGCGTTAGGCACTGTTTAAGTCTCTCAAATGCCATCTCAGACTCGTCTGTGTGCGAAATCCGATCAGGTTTGTTTGATGAGACCATCTCCTGCAAAGGCAGGGCTAGTATAGAAAACCCTGGGATCCAGTTACGGCAATACCCACACATTCCTAAAAACGTTCTAATCTGTTGCTGGGTTTGTTGCAGGGTCATGTCACGAATTGCTTGAATTCTATCAGCGGTGAGGTGTTTCAGTCCTTGTGTCAGACAGTGTCCCAAATACTTTACCTTGGTCTGGCATAATTGTAACTTATCTTTGGAAACCTTGTGTCCGGTGTCTGAAAGATGAAACAGGAGTTGTTTCGTATCTCTCAGGGATGATTCAAGTGAATCTGAACACAGCAGTAGGTCATCTACGTACTGTATTAATATTGATCCACTCTCAGGTTGAAAAGACTGTAAACAATCATGCAAGGCCTGTGAGAAAATACTTGGACTGTCAATGAAACCTTGTGGTAATCGAGTCCAGGTGTACTGTACTCCTCTGTATGTAAATGCGAATAAGTATTGACTGTCAGGGTGCAGAGGTACCGAGAAGAAGGCGGAGCAGAGGTCAATCACAGTGAAAAATTTGGCAGTGGGAGGGATTTGCATAAGGATGACCGCTGGATTTGGCACTACGGGGAATTGACTCTCAACTATTTTATTGATCCCTCTTAGATTCTGCACTAATCTGTAACCCCTCCCCCCACTCTTTTTAACAGGGAAGATGGGACTATTGGCAGTGCTGGACGTCCTTACCAGAATGCCCTGTTGTAGCAAGCGCTCTATTACAGGGTAAACTCCTAACTCCACCTCTGGCTTCAGAGGGTATTGTGGGATTTTTGGAGCTATCCTACCATCTTTTACTTGTACAACTACTGGGGCTACGTTTGCCATTAATCCAGTGTCTTGTCCATCCTTGGTCCAAAGTGATTCCGGTATCTGGGAAATCATTTCCTTTACTTTGGGTGGACACCTATTTACAATAACAGTGTGTGACATTAATCTTGTTGGGGAGTCTAGCATATCCTGCACTTCCTGAGCGTGGTTCTCGGGTATGTCCAAGAACACACCTTCAGGAGTACAATATATGACACATCCCATTTTGCACAGTAAATCTCTCCCTAGGTGATTAGTCCGAGCCGATGCAGCCAGCAGAAAAGAATGCTTGGTGTGCAAAGGCCCTATCGTAATCTCTGCAGGTTTGCTTAAAGGGTAGTGTTGTACTACTCCTGTTACTCCCATGGCTGGAATTGTTTTACCAGTGGTTCTCATGCCCATGGTCGAATTTATCACTGACTTGGCCGCCCCCGTATCTACAAGGAAATTTAGAGATATACCAGCTACATCAATTGTGACCTCGAGTTCACTTCCAAGGCTCGCAATTAATTTCACTGGCTGCAGACTACAGGTGTGGCCCCACCCCTATTGTATGTGGTGACCTCCCTGCATTGCGCTGGCAGCTATTACCTGTGAAGGGGGTAAATGGGAACTATCAGAGACTTGCCAGTCTCTTCTTGGGGGATACCTTTTTGTTTCCCCTGCGTGTGGGTCATAACTCCATCTCTGCGGTCCTTGATCCCAATTTCGTGTGTCATGTCGTTGTCTAGGGGTTTGGTATGAGTTTTGTATATTTTTCACTCTACAGTCTCGTGCAAAATGTCCCTCTTTGTGACAATTATAACAAACTACCACATTTTACTTACCCACAGGGGTCTGAGACTTATGCTGAGTTGGCCTTGTGGTAAGGGCCTGTATACTTACGGCCATCAGCTTATCACTCTGCGACTCCCTGTGTCTGGTGATGTTCCGATCATGATCAATAGCGGCCTCTCTCAAAGTAGCCACCGACAAACCTCGCCAACATGGTTGGGTGGTCTGTACCCTCATCCTCAATACTTCCTTTAAACCATCCATTAACACAGATACTGCTACTTCTCTATGATTCACATTTGTCTTAATGTCTTCTATCCCTGTATACTTAGACATTTCCTGCAGTGCCCGATGAAAATAATCAGCAGCTATTTCTCCCTCTTTTTGCTTGATGGAGAAAATTTTGTTCCATTTAGCAACAGCTGGGAAATATACTCCCAGCTGTAAATTAATTATTTTCACATTATCTTGATTGTACTCCTCAGTAAGGGGTACCTCTTCATCTAGTCTACAGTCAGCTATAAATCTCGCTGAGTCGACATTGGAGGGTAAACCTGCCCTCAGCAATGTCCGCCAATCTTTGTTATTGGGCTCCACAGTATTTCCTAGCTCTCTAATGTACTTCTGGCTTGCAACTAGATCTTTCCTAGGATCAGGGAATTCAGACACCATTGATCTTAATTCTGTTCGGGAAAAGGGGCAGTGCATGGCGATGTTTCTGACAGGAGTGACTCCTGAAGTGTCAGTTTTCCCATTTGGTACTGCAATTACCCTAACGGGATTAAGTTCAATAACATCATTTTGAGTAGATTCTACAACATGTGGTGTAATGGTTTCTGCATAGTGTACAGTGCCGTACTTACCAGTTGATACGACCTCACCTGCCCCTCCACTAGGGGCCTTTGATACTGCTCTTACTGGTTGGGCCGTGTCCACTGTTGTTTCTGCTATGGTGGCTGCTAGAGAGAGTGCCGATATTGTTGTGGGCTCATCCTCTTGGTCACAATCCTGGGGAAAGTTTAAAACAGGGCACAGCTTGCACGGGTTAGTATTAGCATCAACAATCTTAGTTACATTATTCTTAACATCTATACAGTTACTAAGTGCATGTTTATCATACACCAGTGTGCCGTTCTCTGTAACCACTTTCTCTCCCGTTATGTATGGTGGTGGTGGTGGTGCGGTGGCTATCAGTTTCCTGATAGGGTTAGATCCAGCCGCTTGAGCCAATCCTCTTTGTATTTCACCTTCCTGTTGCCATAATTGTAAACAATCAGAATGTTTGATCCGTCTCTTTGCAGATTTAATGAGACATATCCTTCTCCTTAGATTTTGTAACATCTCGGGGCAAAAACTGCCTACCCGTGGGAACTTTTCCCCGTCATGCACAGTCATTCTTTCCCATTCATCGCACAAAACCTCTGTGTGTGAACCGCATTTCTCACACATGATATACCTTGCCGACCCTATTGGCCGGTTTACTAAATCAACCTGAACCAGGGTTGATCGCCCCCTACCTGAACAACTGGCCCCCATCTTTGCAGGTGTTGCTTTCACTACCTCTGACCTTCAAATCAGGGTCTTCAGCGAACCCTTACAAAAACCAAGATGTCCGGGGTAGGCCGACGGTGAAAGTTCAACCGAGTGCTTTCACACACTTCTCGCCCACGTTGGCAAGTACTTCAATCACTGACTCAGAGCTGCTGTACCCAACCTAGGGCCCCTATGAACCTTTATTTACTGGGGCGTTGTGGGAGTAGGTTACCCGTCCCCAGCAAGTATCGGTTGTAGAGAATTCCTGAGTGACCAGCGAACCTCCCTTAAAATAAAAAAAATTTACACAAATCACGTTAGAATGTACAAATAGCATTTATGACCCCTCTAGCGTACGCAAATGGTACTGGGTCAAGTTACAAACTAATGCACACAATTACATGCGGTACAATCGTACTGCACATAAGCAACTAATCTTATGTGTGGAACGACCAACGGAATCGAAAATTACGGCTGCGAATTCCTTCAGCCAGAGCTTGATGGCCTATATGGGTACTGCACCAACCCTCCTGTGGTTGTGCTTCTTGACTCTATCTATAGCGGACTTCCTAGTCTGCTGTACCTAGACCTCCTGGTCTGTCTCTCTGGACCTCCTGGTCTGCTATACTCTAATGCTCTTACTTCAATATTTAACAAGGGATGCCTCCCAAGCCACCACGCGCCGTCACTTTCACGAATGTACCTCACGAGAACTCGACTTCTAGGTTCCAACCAAAAATGAGAAACTTAGATATATATATATATGCACACACTCTTTCACCTCATATACTCTTTACTTTCGTTTCTGTACCGAAATCCCTTTCATTCAGTATCGCAGTCTAGTCCCGAAAGGAGTTACAACTAGAGAAGGATTTATTACGCTAAAATTTTGGACACTGAGATTGACTTGCGCTATTATCGCGTTGCTTCCGTATCGCCTACTAAAACAATACTATCATGTGATTTGTATTACGTGGGCGTACCCATACGCTCCGTTGCGTAATATACGCTACGTGTGTAAGCCCTTGCGTCGCGTACGCTTGTCCCGCCCTTTGTTAGGGACACGTGTACACAGGCCAGACACGTCCACAGTAACACAAGTAACATGTTTCTATCAATGCAAATGATATTTAACTGTAATCATTTACTGAACACAACACAGATTTCCCTTGTATCTTAGGCAAAGCCGTGTGCGTGTTTTACAAATTACTCCCTTACGTATTATTTTTACTTTTAACTACCAATAGCAACAAATCTTTCTCAGCACGTTATCAATGATAAATGGCAAACAGGAAGGCGAGATGTGAAATTACACAAATGAAAAATGCAGGTGTGTGCGTGTGTTGCTTACGCAAGGTGTATCAAACAGAAATAAAACAGTTTTAAATGACAATAGCGTACTGTTCTTACCTTCCGGTTCCGGATTCCACCAGCACTCCTACAGCATAGCGATGCAGACGCTTATCTAGTCAGCACTACCGTATCCCTCACCACCAACACGGATACGAAGGGATACTGCCTTCCCGCCCTTTGCTGACAGATAAAGTCTGCTTGTGTTCGCTAGAGCGGATATTTGGAGGACGGACGAGCAGCCAATTGATAAAGCTAATTATTTATCTTATAACATTCACTATATATTGGTAAGAGACTCAGTACGCAATGGGCGTACGGGGTACCGTAAGGGTACGCACTTAGCATAGCAGATGCTAGGCCGTGGTCGAGACGCACGAGTGGCACGTTCGCTCACGGCTTACGCTGGGTATCGAGCACGCTATAGGCGGTCCGAGTACCGTAATGCTACGCTACTAGCGTAGTGGACGCTGTGCCCACAAGAGGAACACAAGCGGCGCAGACGCTCACAGGATAACACACAGTAAACCTTGTATGCAACACAATGAAGGGATATACTTATACTGTAATGATATAACGCTTCTTAACTTTGTTAATATAAAAGCTGCTTGAGCGATTGAGACGCTCCAAATACCCTTAGCAATGTAATGATAAACACACAATACCTTGTAAGGTTCCAAAACCTTTATCTAGATGATTTTAGTATGTAAAAGGGGAAACAGTTACAGCTTATACACTACAGCACTAACATAAAACACCTAAACAGAATAACTGAAATTATACAATATACAACAGTTTCTTAATCCTACACAATAACAGAGCGAGAGAGAGTATGGCAAATACAAACAGAGAATAAGTTGGTTACAGAGAAAAACTTACACACTGGGGAATGATCGCTGCGCAGTCCTGGAACCAGCTCTCTAGTTAGTCAATGATGAAAACCGTTGTGGAGAGTAGACTGAGCAGGGCCAGGCTGGCTGTTCTTATATACACTACATACAGTACACTACAAAGGGCCCTACAATCTCATTGTTCATAGGACACAGGAATCTGTCTTCACATTATAACAAAAGGTCATAGGTTGATTCGAACAGGTGGGTTGTGACTATGTCATACTGCTCAGGTGGGAGGGAATCTCAGGATTCCCGCCGCATGGATAATGAACTGAAATACAGTAAATGTCCATAAACTTCTTATAAACATAACTATTCGCAGGAGCGATTAATCTCTTTCAAACCAATACCGGGATGTTACTAATAATATACTCTACCGTTGCATACTAAACACCACTGCTCAAAACCTGTCTGACCCTTCGTATCATGTAAAGAGGGATCTCTCTGTCCATGAACCAATTACACTAAACAAACTCACTGATATTATTAAGGAGACCATAACCTATAAAATACATTATTTGGATTAACTATGTAACGATCGAGTCGCCCGCCAGACGCACACAAACTCTACCGTAAATGCACATACCATGCGCCTGAGTGCATGACCGTGGAGGCGCCGTCACGCAACTGCGAATATGCGCACGCACGGGAGAGAATGTGCACGTGCAGCGGGCAAGCGCATGGGGTTAGTACAAGGGGATGAGAATAACTATATTTTTCGACTTTGACACGTGAATACTGTAATTGTATTTGATTGTTGTTTAAAGTGTGGTACTTAGCAACATGTCTGTCAGCAAGCCTCTATGTAATGTATGCAACATGCTACCATCATCAGCAGATTCCCTGCAGTGTACCCAATACTCAATACCTTCACAGTGCATAAATAGTGGGTCTGATTGGGTGGAATCTTTTAAAGCAATGTTTGATGATATTAAGACTGAATTAGCCACTGCAAGACAGGAACGTCAAGCCCTTAGACAGTCTTTTGACGCTGGAAGGTCTGCTCCTAGCAATCTCAGACAGCCCACTCAGGCTCCTCAGAGGATCCCCCACAAGCGTACTCTTCCTTTTCTGCAATCTGACTCTGATTCAGAGTCCCAGGAATGGGTGGAAATGGAACAGGAAGGTTTCCTAACTCCAGGGGTTGAGGCCCTTATTAACGCTATACGTGACGTGCTTAACATGCCGGATAAGGAAGCAGACTCTCAGGAGGAATTGCATTTTAATGTGTTGCCTAAAACCTCCGCCACATTCCCAGAGTCAAAAGAATTGGAAACCCTAGCTAAACAGGCATGGGTTAACCCTGATAAAAAAAATCCTCATCCCCAGGAGGGTGTTAAATATCTTTCTTTTCCCAGCAGAGAATAGGAAGGTGTGGGAGAATCCGCCTTTGGTAGATACGTCTGTCTCCAGACTATCCAGAAAATTAGTGCTCCCTGTACCTGGGGACATTTCTTTAAAAGAACCAACTGACCGCAAGATTGAGAATACCCTCAAATATTTGTATTCTGCAGGCGGAGTTGTGCAACGCCCCATGGTGGTCTGTTGATGGATAGCAAGAGCAATTGTAAAATGGTCGGATTTTGCTATCAATAGTTTTGACTATCTTCCTCAGGAAGATATCCTTATGCTAATGCACTGTATTCAGGATGCAGCGCAATTTAATTGTGAGGCTGTTAAAGAGCTCAGTATCCTTCATGGTCGTACGACGGCCTTAGCGGGCTCAGCTCATAGAGCTTTATGGCTAAAACAGTGGTCGGCATATGCGGATTCTAAGAAGGGAGTGGAGAACCTCACATTCATTTGGTGAGGAGCTTAATAAGTGCATCTCTCAGGCCAAGTCATGGATGGATTCTGAATCTCCAGAAATCTCATCTGATCCTGTCTCAGAGAATCCAGTTTCTGGGAATGATTCTGGATACGGTACAACAAAAGGTATTCCTTCCCAGGGACAAGGCATTGGCCATCCAGAGTATGGTCCGCTTAATCCTGAGATCAAGGAAAGTGACCATCCACCTGTGCGCCAAGTGCGGTAAAGATGGTGGCCTTATACGAGATGATTCAAAATGGCAGGTTTCATGCCAGGCCGTTTCAGCTGGACTTGCTGGACAAGTGGTCAGGATTGCATCTGAGGATCTATCAGCGGACAACATTATCTCCGAGAGCAAGAATTGCTTTGTTGTGGTGGCTTCAGATGCCACACTTACTCGAGGGCTGGAGTTTGTCCATCCCTGGACTTTGCTCATGATGGATGCCAGCCTCCGGGGCTGGGGGGCAGTGACCCAGGGGGTCCAGTTCCAAGGGAAGTGGTTTCTTCAAGAAGCGAATCCCACGATCAACATCCTGGAACTCAGAGCAATTTACAATACTCTTGTTCAGGCCTTTCCATTGCTTCAAAACCGCGCAAATCAAGTACAGTCGGACAACGCCATAGCAGTGGCCTACATAAACTGACAAGGAGGAACAAGAAACAGACCCACCATTTGGGAAGTGTCAAGGATTCTCCATTGGACGGAGCTTCATGTAAGATAAATCACGGCAATTTTCATTCTGGGAGTGGACAATTGGGAAGCGGACTTCCTAAGCAGACACGACCTTCACCCAGGAGAGTGGGGTCTTCACCCTCAGGTGTTTCGGCAAGTAATTCACAAGTGGGGATGTCCACAGAAAGACCTGATGGCATCGCACCTCAACAGGAAGTTCCGCTGGTATTGCTCCAGAACAAGTTGTGGAATTGGACGCTATCACGGCTCCGTGGGCATACAAGTTTGTATATCTGTTCCCCCCTGATACCCCTCATTCCAAAAGTGCTAAAAAGACTTAAAAAGGAAAGAGTTCAAGTGGTTCTAATAACTCCGGATTGGCCTAGAAGGCCCTGGTATGCTGACCTCCTAGACCTGTCTCTGGATGATCCGTGGCCACTCCCTCTGATAAGAGTTCTGCTACAGCAAGGTCCTTTCGTTTATCCAGACTTACAGTGGCTGCATTTGACAGCATGGAAGTTGAGAGGGCGATATTGAGGAGGAAGGGTTATTGCTACCCCCGGTTATTGCTACCTTGCTTCAATCCCGAAAACGGATAACGTCAAAGCAATACTACCGTATTTGGAAAATGTATGTGGAGTGGTGCGAAAATAAGGGTTACCCTCCAGTGGAATTCAGCCTTAGTAGGTTTCTCTTCTTCCTGCAAGCAGGAGTAGATCTGGGTCTCTGTTTGGGTTCTATGATTGTCCAAATCTCAGCTCTCTCGATTTTCTTTCAGAAACAACTGGCTTCGTTGCCTGAGGTGCAGACCTTTTTACAGGGAGTTCTGCATATACAGACACCATTTGTCCCTCCCACGGCTCTGTGGGATCTGAATGTGTTTTTTTCCTTTATCCAATCTGTTTGGTTTGAACCTTTACAAAAGGTGGAGTCGAAATACCTTACATGGAAGAGAGTCACGTTGTTGGCGTTGGCCTCGACTAGACGTATCTCGGAGTTGGGGGCTTTATCTTGTAGGAGCCCTAATTTGGTATTTCATGAGAACAGGTCGTAGCTTAGAACTCACCCACAGTTTTTGCCTAAGGTGGTGTCAGCTTTTCACGTCAAACAGCCAATAGTGGTTCCTGTGTTGGGTGACACCTCTGCTGCCTCCTGTTCTCTGGACGTGGTCAGGGCGCTCAAAATTTATGTTAATAGGACTGCTCGTAACAGGAAAACACTCACTGTTTGTTTTGTATAATGCGACCAAGATTGGTCAACCTGCTTCTATATAGTCCATTGCTAGATGGCTTTGGTCAACTATTCAATAGGCCTATTCTTTGCCTGCTTTGTTATTTCCAAAGTCAGTTCATGCCCACTCGACAAGATTGGTGGGTTCATCCTGGGCAGCTGCCCACGGGGTTCTTGGCCTTACAATTGTGCCAAGCAGCTACTTGGTCAGGTTCGAACACCTTTATTAAGTTTTATACATTTGATACCCTGGCCGAGAATGACCTTCAGTTTGGTCAGGCAGTATTTTTTTGAAAGCATATTTATTGAGTTTTTTTCAAAGCAACAAAGGAAGAAACATACATTTGTGCTTTCTCGGAAACAGGATAAAGAAGACAATCAAACAAGTCAAAGATGAGACAGGCATAACATGATGTTTCTTACTAATAATAGTACAGTACAATAATCAAAATGGTTCTGCAATAGAGAAGGCTGAGAGTAAAAAATGGAGAAAAACAGAGCTGATGAGGCAACCTTCAATCAGATAAGAAAGAAATTACACCTAGCACAAATAGTATATAAAGAAAAAAAGTAAAATAGAGAGGATAGACAAAGAAGGAGCAGGAAGGACTAACTGGGAAGGGAAGAAGGGGAGGGACATAGGGTACGGAGTCTGTGTCGGCTTAGGCCATAGAAAAGCATTTTTGCAACAGGCATATAATAATATAAGGACAAAAATTATAAGAGAATTCACAAATCAGGTCCGGTGAACAAATGTTAATATAGTAAACAAGTATATTTAAGGGTCAGTGGCAATGCGACGTAGTAAGAACCATTTTGTCGAATCAAGTAGAGATAGCACATGTTGTTGATGGGAAGGATCCAAATATTCTATAAATGGGCCCCATTTTTTGTAAAAGCGTATAACATTACTGTCAACATTGGCCAGATTTGACTGGCTATCTGAGTGTAAGGTACGAATAAAGCATAAACGCAAAGTTTCAAGCCTAGGGGGAGATTTGACAAACCAATTAGTAAGAATTAACTTTTCCCTAAAGTTAGAATAACATATAGTAATGGGATAAGGTGTTTGTGTTGAGGAGGGATGCCCCAATCAGTGAAAATTAGTCCAAGCATTGCTTTGCAATTTAGCTTTAGTTTGAGATGGAATATGGAGTTAATAAACCATAATACTTTATACCAGAATTTTTTTCTTTTAGGGCAGTTCCAAAAACAATGTAGAAACAAAGCATTGGGAGTCCCGCATGTTAGACTGTTCCCGGATTCAGAAGGAACCATACTGTATGTTTTCTTTGTCCTGGTGCAATTTAGGCTCTATGCGTAAATTTAACATGTGTCTCTTGAAGTTGTGTTGAATGGAGCACTTTGAGAATACTAACAGAATTATCTGTCAATACTTTGTGAGATATGGGAGAAAGGTAATCCGTCTCCCAACTCCTAACAGTCAAAGCCCATCGCTTTGTTTCAAATCCAGACAAGATGTCCCAATAAAGATAACAGGTTTTATAAGGGGAAAGCGAAACTAAGACAACAATTTGTATGAGAGGGTCAACACCAAGGGTCGGGTCATATGAGGGGGGTAAGGAGAGGACATAATGTCTTAATTGCAGGTACATAAATGAGTCTGCACGTGGGACTTGGTAATTGTTAATTAAGTCAGAAAAGGACATTAATACACCCCCAGGATCAAATACATCTTTAATTAATGCAATGCCTTTATGTTGCCAATGGAAGAACCTCGCATTGTCTTGAGCCACTTGAAAACAGGGGTTGCCACAAAAGGAAATAAATTTAGAGTGAGCCTGGTTTCTCTTAAGTGATTTGTTTATATACCACTATGCCAAATAGGTATCCCAAAAGAGAGGGTTAGTACGGACAGACATAGGAAGAGTAGTTTTAGGGGTGTGTAATAGAGCACGAAGATCATACGGAGCACATAGTGTTTGTTCTAAAGCAAAATTAGAGTAGGTAGAGCGAGAGAGTAGCCAGTCAAAAATATATCTAAATGCTACAGCCTTGGTAAAAACAGATATATCCAGTACAGCTAGACCACCCACACTTTTGCGTAGTTTAAGTTTGGCCAAAGCCACATGAGGTCTCTTACTTGACCATAGAAATTTGGTAAAAAGTTTCTCGCAATTTCGGATGTCTGGTTTCGTCAAAGCGTATGGTTGCATTTGGATAAGATAAGAAAGCTTAGGAAAAATAATGCTTTTCAGTACAGCAATTCTTCCCATAAGGGACAATGGTAAAGGAGACCAGGCTTTGTGTTGCAATGTTTTGTAGAAGAGGAGTAAAGTTAAGGGCATAGACACTGGAGAAAGGGCGGAATATATATGCCCAAATATTTCAATCTGCACATACTATGTTTGAATACAGACAGGACAGGAGAAGAGGGAGAAGAAGTGAGAAGAGCAGACGCAGAAGAGGATAATGGGAGGAACTCAGACTTGTCATAATTGATTTTAAAACCCGAGAAGAGGCCAAAGGAATTAATGGTGCGAAGAATGGCCAAGATGGAGACTAGAGGATCTGAAATAAACAATAACATATCATCCACAAACAATGCTTTTTTAAGGGAGTGGTGAGTGATACTTATACCATGAAAATCAGGGAGGGTGCGGAGAGCAATCGCTAAGGGTTCAATGGCCAATGCACATAATAGTGGGGAGAGGGGGCAGCCCTGTCTGGTGCCTCTGCCCAAGGGTATGGGGCGGACAGGTATCCATTACATATAATTCTAGAGTGGGAATCAGTATACAGCATACACAAAAGAGAAGTCAATTGGCAAGGAAATTAAATTTGTTAAGAGTAGTAAATAAGTGTTCCCAGGAAACCAAATCGAAAGCCTACTCAGCGTCGAGTGATAGTAAAAAAGAGGAGGTAGAATCTAAAGTGGAGCCTAACTAATATTAGCTGAGGAATGTCTACCGACTATAAACCCAGTATGGTCTGAATGAATCACCCCTGGTAGTAAACATTTTATCCTATCTGCCAGAAGCTTGGTGAACAATTTATAGTCCACATTAAGTAGAGATATTGGTCTGTAAGAACCAGGTAGGTGGAGGTTCCTGCCCAGCTTCAGCAGTAGGCGGATAATAGCATCTGTAGAATACTGTAGAAGAAGCAGTGAGCAGGGCATTAAAAACCAAGACCAATGGGTCTATAAGCCTTTGGAGGAGTATTTTATAATACTCTCCTGATAACCCATCCGGACCAATGGACTTCACGGGCTTAAGCTGTTTTATGGTGACTTCTATTGCCTGAGGTGTGAATAGTAGCTTGTGAGTCAGTCGGAATGGAAGGGGTATCAATAGACTCCCAAAAAGAAGATTCACCAGAAATATCTCTTGGAGGTTGGGTATATATGTCCATATAGAAATCTTGAAATAAAGAAGCAATATTTTTACCCGCGGAGGCATAAGTGCCATCAGGGCGTTGAATAGTGTATGAGAGATGAGGGAGCAGAGGATTTCACTAAACTGGAAAGCAAGCGGCCGATTTTGTTACCAAATCCATAAAATCTATGGTCTTTGTAAAAGGTATGACTATCACCCATAGAGACGAGGAGGCCATCAAATTTGTGCTTAGCCAAAACAAAACCAGATTTAGTACTAGGAGTAGGGGTAGTCTTATAAGTTTGATAAGCTGTCGTTAATTGAGATTGGAGCAGTTTATATGAGGAAGCACGTTCTTTTTTAGTCTGGGAGACATATTGAATTATGCGACCCCTAATCACAGCCTTAGATGTCTGCCAGAAGAGGATAGGGTCTGATTCCAAAGTGGAAAGGTTATCAGGTCTGAACTCCTCCCCCAAAAAATCAAGCTTATTACGGAAACCCAAGGAAGAAGATAAGCAAGATGGAAAGCGTCAAAGTTTATAGGAGCCTACATCTAAAGAAGAAGAAAAGGATACCCAGATAAGATAATATCAGAAAGAAACATCGGCTCAATGTGTGCATCAATTATATTAGAAAAGAGGGGGTTGGACAAAAGAATATAATCAATTTGCGAGAGCGACCCATGAGCGGCAGATAGACATGAGATGTCCTTATCAAGAGGGTGCAGGGCTCTCCAGGCATCAGTTAGCATTAACTGTTTGGAAATAAAATTATACCGATCCTAGGGGGTGGCCTTCTGTCAGCAGAAGAATTAGAGTCCATAAATAGGGAGGAAACCACATTAAAGTTACCCCCTAAAAGTAAACAGCCGGACATAAAGGGAGTCAGTTTGCGTAATATCATGTGAAAAAAGGGAGCAGAGTGGGAATTAGGGGCATAAAAATTACAAAAAGTGTACTGAGAGTTAAAGAGGGAAAGATTAACCAGGACATATCTACCATCAGGGTCAATATCAGTGTGGAGTACTTCTAGAGGGAGTCACTTTTTTGCCAAGAGTACAAATCACCTAGCTTTGGAGGAATAGGGGGCAGTTGCAAGAACTATCCATCCCAGGGTGGATAACTTCGATGTTTCTAAAAGTGATAAATGCATCTCTTGTAATAACACTAAATCTAAATATAGTTTATTTAAATAGACTAGTAGTTTCTTACGCTTAATTGGGGAGTGGATACCTCCCACATTCCAAGAACCCACCTTAATCGATGCCATATATCGCAAAGTACAGGTAATAAACAAGGGACACAGACTCCGTAAAAAACACCATAAGAAAACGCTGGGAAGGGGAGAGGGGGGAGGGGGAAAGAGAGAGATAGAGAAGGAGTACAAAGAGTACTCCATTAACAATTGGAAAAGACATAACTTCACAATTCACACATTTGAAATAAGACAGGGGGGTATATTTACTAAAATTCGTATTTATGTCGATTAGATGGGAGATGAATCACGATTGGCATCGAATGTGTGAATTTGCAACTTTTTGAATTTTTTACGCCTCATTTACTACGCTGTCGTATTTTGATTATTTTAATTTTTCGATGTCGATGTCATTCGTGTTTTTCAAAGGTAGAATGCGGACGATTTTGTGTTTTTGCGGCCGTGTTATGGGGTTTTTTTTTACGAATGTGTCATTTCAATGTTACGGCAGTGTTTTTCCGTTCCCGGCCGCAATTTTTTTCTAACTTTCGTTTTTGTCACTCGTCCGTGATTGGTTTGTTTTCTGATGGAGGAGTGTCTGTGCTCATAACTATAAAACTGCCCCAAACCAACAGAACCTCGTGGGTTTAGCTAGTGGAGAGGTGAGAGGAAGTGGTGTTTGGTGTTGGAGAGTTGTTTGGAGTTTTTGGAGGATTTAAGGTGTTTTTTTGCGATTGCCGAGTGCTGTACTGTGTGTGTAAGTAGTCTTGTCATACTTGTGTAGTTATTTAAAAGTTTGTTTAGTTTTTTGTCTTTGTTATTTTTTTTTCAGTCTATTGTCGTTATTTGTGAGTCTGTGTGTGTGTTTGGTGTGTGGTGTGTAGTGGTAGTGGAGCAGTGTGTTTTGTGTTTTTTTATCAGTGTTTTTTGTTGTTTGTCCGGAATATGTCCCAGTCAGAGGTGAGTGAGGTGGAGGAGGTGAGTGAGGTGGAGGAGGTGAGTGAGAGGGAGGAGGTGAGTGAGGTGGAGGAGGTGAGTGAGAGGGAGGAGGTGAGTGAGGTGGAGGAGGTTAGTGAAGGGGAGGAGGAGGGGGAGGTTGGTGCTGCAGCCTCGAGTGAGAGTGATGGTGCTGTGGCTCCGCAGCCACGCACCACTACAAAGACAGGGCCGAAATGTGAAGTTCAGCTATGCAGAGAATGTTGCATTGGTGCGGGAGCTGATGACCCATCATCATCAGCTGTTTGGGCCTGATGCCGCCAAGGTTCCTTCACGCAGGAAGAGTGTTCTGTGGGGGAAGGTAGTAGCGGCAGTTAATAGTGAGGGTGTGGTGAGGAGGACCAAGGACACATGTCGTAAGCGATTCTACAACATCAAGCGCCGTGTCAAGGCTAAGATGGCCAAGGAGTCAAAGTCAGCCAGACAAACAGTCGGTGGCCATCCCTTCAGAGCGTCGTATCGGGATTGGGAGGAGCATGTGCGGTCCCTTATTCCGCCAGAAGTGGTTGGTGCGACTAATGTCCGGGATTCGGATCGTCCAAGGCAAGATGGTGAGTTTGTTGTACAATATTTATATTCTTTTAACATATGTGCTTTGTCCTTAGTTTTCTGAAATGTTATGTAGATATTTGTGTTTGTTCATTGTTCTAATGTGTTGGTGATGTAGTTAGTTTTGTACATAAATAGTTATGTTTTTTTCCTTGGTTTTGTGAAGTTAGCAGTTGTCCTGGCCCTTTTGCTGCATCAATATATTCTGTTCTTGGGTTTTTTATGTTTTTTTTTTTTTGCCATTTATGGTAGTACTTTAAATGAAGTGTGACTCATGTGTTTTCATAAATGTTTATTCCATTTTGGTTAATGTATTTATGGTTAAGTATGTTGTTGTGGATAGGCCTTTGTGTGCAAGATGTGATTATTGCCGCTGAATTATTATTATTTTTTTAATCAAATAATATATTTGGTTGTTGTGAGTTATTTTTGTCAGAAATTAATTTTTTTGTTACAGACTAATATTCTTGTTGTCTTAAACATCCACGGTTGGTTTTGTAGTTGAATAATATTGTTAATACTGCACCTTAGGGTATGGATTGGTTGGTGTAATTGGTTTATAATTAAAGTATACACACCCAATGAAGTCAGCCAGAAAAGCATAACCAAAGTTTTGTTTAATTCTCATAATGTTCTCATATGTCCACATCACAATAAGGTTTTTGATTAAATATGTAATCACAATATAATGATCATAAGGTCAAACTTCATATTTCTACAGTATGAAAGAGAGCCAGCACAGCCAGGACACAAACCACAATGCCAAGAGATGCGGATGCTGGCGAAGCAGGTAATATTTTTGTGGATACACAAATTCTGAAAACACATAGAAAGACAGAATTATAATGTCTATTTTATCCCATAGGAACTTCATAATCGCACCACACTCCACTAAGACGACATTCAAAGGGGTCTGCCAGTCTCCAGAAGATGGGCAGCAAGAGACGCCGTCTTGAGGGCAGAAACTAACCCCGCATCCTCACCACCACAACGGCGCATCTCCGCTGTGTTGGCTCAGCCACCAGAAGCCATTTTGGCCAGTCCACAAAGCGAGGAACCACAATCCCCTCAGCTGTCTGGTGAGTAAAAATAAAAATAAATAAACAAATGCATTTTACACAGTGTTTTTGCACACAAAAAAAATGTCCAAAAGCACACACTCATCCTTGCACTAATCCACACCAGCAAACCCATGGGGGTAACGTTACTAAAATGGGAGTTGTATTTAAGATGTGATGTTGCCCATAGCAACCAATTCTATCCTACGTTACATTAATACAGCACCTTCTCGAATATAATCCCTGCAATGTGCTTGGTTGCTATGGACAACATCCCATCTTAAATCCAACTTCCATTTTAGTAATTTGAGCCCATGGTAAGCAATATTTCATGGTTCACATCTCAACTTAACAATATGCGCATAATAGGTGTGGCCACTTCTGGCAACCATATTTTTAAACATATGTTTTTTCACTATAATTGAAAAAGATTACTGGGCAAGATTGATAGCCTTTAAAAATGTATGAGTGTATTGTTGAACACATTTAATGTATTGTGTTTGTTTGACAAAAGGAAGCTTTAAACATAATATGTCAATGGTGGAAATTTTAATTTTTCTAGTACTACGTGTTTGGCCATTAAGTAAGGCTGATAGTCCAACATTGACCTTAAAAATTGTTGCAATGAGTAGGGTACCTAAGAAGCCACATGTTTAAAAAATAATGTACAATAATATTTTAAGTTTAGCCCACAAGCTGAAACCAACCAGAAGCCCAACAGTAACTAAATTGTGGCTGTCTTCAACCCCATACATATCCAGACATCATGCCCCAGGATACCCAGCAGGAAACTGACTTGCAGCAAACGTTCAAACTCCACCTGCAAGCAATTGATAATAACCAGCCAACTACGCTGGCTGACATATCACCACCACCCCAAACAACCCCCACCCCCCAATTGAGCCCAACACCACCCCAGCCACAAATGGGACCAGAGTTTTATAGATCCAAAGTCAAACTCACTATAATAAAATACACCAGAGCAACTGTTTGCATAGGGCTATCCTTCATATAATTCTGATAATGTTATTTGAAGTTTAACAAAATGAGTTATGCTTCCAAACAGATTATAACCATTAGTATTTTCTGATGACATCCACTGTGTATATTAAAGCTACATTTATACTGTACTGTACAGTACTGTAAATGCATTTTGTAACACACAGCAGAGTTTATATACAGTAATAGGTTTGTACATGTATAGTAGTATATTTTGTGCACACTATTTAAATGTTTTTATAGATTTTTTGGACACCATGCCAGATTTAATGAAGGCTGAATAATGCAACTGATGCATTGCCTGTCTACAATGAGGGCATAAAAGCAATCAGATATCAATTTGAAGCTACTCTAAGGTCAATGAAGCTTGAAACTGTATTATAGTTAGTCAGCTGAAAAATGGACAGAATGTAGAGTTTTCTTGGGCAAAGCTTTGACTGGTTTAAAAAATTGATTTTTGTCCAGTGACATGAATTGCAGCAATTGATGATATCTAATGGGTAGTCTGTTTATCTTTGACAGTTATACATTATGTTCTTGTTGCTCAAATCAAATCATGTATAGTTTAAAGCCCCTACAGTATTGGCGAGCATTGAAGAAGTGTGCAAATTAAATACAGAAATTTTAAATAATATACTGTAAATAATAGTACTAACATGTGTAGTAATAATAATAATAATAATAATAATAATAATAATCATCATTGACAAATCATAGCATTTATTAGATGACTACAGACTACTTTACTTTCTGCTATAAGAGAACAGATGAATGTATGAAAATAGGCAAAAATATGTTCTACCTCAGACAAAGCAAGTTATTGTCTAAGAATGCTACATTATCTTTCTTATGAGTATTTCTAACAAAATATAAAGTTGCAAACATCTGTAAAGCATAGTATCACTTTGTTCTATTTTGTATGCTGCACAAAGAGTTCCAGGCAATTTACTAAGCCCAAGGGTGATATAGAATTGTTGAATTATTTTCATAAAACTAAATACTTTAAATATGGCCCCAGAGACTCCTGATATCCTTGAAGTCACTGGTAGAGTACATCTTCAGTTATTAGATTTTCATTTATATAAAATCAAGTGGGTTATAACTACTATTTTTTTTTTATTAGCTGTCATTCCTTTTTTTTGCTAAATTTTTTATGATTGGGGATTTTGTAATGAAATTATGGATATTTTGTGATTGGTGATGTAATAGATAATGTTTTGATACTGCTAAGTGATATCATCAGTGACATAAAAACTGTGTAATGTATATGATATTATTCAATGTTCTGAATAATCATATCAGAAAAACCATTATATTTATATAACTTACATTGTCATTTCAAAGGAAGTATTTGTATATTTACAATAGTGTCTAAAGAAAGAATATACAAGTGACTACAGTTTGTATGCACAAGGATTATACAGTAGAGTAATTTCATAATGGCTACATAGTTGTTGGAAGAGTGATACATGTCTGTAAAGATAAAATATAGGTGTTATCCTGTGTACATTGTATTAACTATAAAATAGAAATTATAGTGATTAAGTAGGAGCTTCTCACTGACTGGGTGCAGGGCCTTCTTTTTGTATGGGCTCAATGGGTAGTTGCCCAAGGTCCCCAGGAGTATAAGAACCCTATGCTGATAGCCAAGGGTCCCCTTTTTACAATTTGAAAATCTGCCCTGGGGAACTGGAGATATCGACTTCAAAGCAGTGGTCCCCATCTTAGCCTCTTCCAGCCAGATATCTCAGGTTCTGTCTGACTTAGAGGTTTTCTGAGTGTATATTCCAAAAGCTGGTACTCTCCCCTTTCAGTGAACACTGGCAGCTTTTCTTTACTATGCTGAGAACCAGAGAGATCAGCCTTCCAGCAGCTGGTCCCTGAGCCAGCTCCGCACACCTGGTATGCAGTTTTAAATATTTATCAGTGGATTGCTCTGGCTCCTGAACTTTGATCCCCAAATCCCCAGTACCTTGTGAAAGATGGGACTCTTTAGTTTTATATCCCATTTAAAGCTAAGAAATCTATTTCCTGGAACTGCCAATATCTGCAATCAAGCAAGCTGCCCTCCCACTTTAAAATTATGAATATTAAGCCCACTCTACTATTTACCACTCCCCTGCATATTATACACCCCCTACCACCCTGAAAGTCATTTACCAGGGCCCCTTCATGCAGCCTAATGCCCCTTCTATTGTTTAGTGTTCTCCCTCCAACCCCATCTCCCACCATCTGTGCAGCAAAGGAGTTATTAGCAGAAATTACTGCTCCAGGTCCTACATGCTGAGCCTCTACTGCCTGTGGGACATCAAAGCTCTTACTGATAGCACACCCCACACCTACTGCTGGAGAATGGGTAGGGGCCACAGTACATTGCTTTTCTCAGGGGCCTACACTGCTGTTAAGACAGGCTGCAGGATTTTCCAGTCACTCACTGCTTGCCATGCATTCCCTCCATTCACCAATCTCAGAACCTGGCACGTTTCCAGTGTTCTGTAGTGTTGTGGATTGACAGGTGCTCTGCAGTTTAACAATTTTGTGATCTGTTCTTGCCCATAAATTAATTTCAAAAAGCAACATTGGTTAAAACAAGTGCAGTAATGTCTCTTGCTAGAATTTTTCAGCATTAGCAGTTTACAACATGTCATTGGGACACATTGTTGCAGGATGATTCCTGTCATTTCTAGTATTTAATACAAGATCTCTTACTGCAGTGGCAAATACTAAAATTCTTCACAGATTATATGTTGGTCTTTATGCTCCAAAAAAATAAACAACCCACTTTTCTTCCTTCCACTTTCTAATTGGTTGTAGCTTTAAACCAATAATTATTCAGAGAAGATTATAAGTATTTGAAATGTTTTTTTTTTTTTAAAATCACTACATTTGCTCAAGGTGTGAGAAAGGTAGGCTGCATTCAAGATACTTCTAGAAAATATCGAGACCTAATTCACTATACAAACAGCAATGATGGTTAAGATCTAATTGTTTCTGTAAAGAAATTCATGAACAAATGTATATGTGAATTGAAAAGCAGGAAATGATCATCAGAAACAGGCACAATGGAATCCCAAAGCAAGATTATACAGCATTCTGAATGATCAGCAAAGCAATATGGATAAAGTAACCAAAGGAAGGAGTCACAGGCAAAGATTGATCAGATAGGACAGGGTCTGGGGTTCTGAGTGTACAGTCCTACAAAAAAAAAATTAAACACTGAGCAATACTGCAACTCTTTTCAATAAAAAGTCAGTGTCTTTGTCCCGGATGCTGGAGGTGTCCCCCTTGTTGAATTGGAGATTCACCATACCATTCAGACTACAATCAATAATTGAGCTAACAATGGCCCTCATTCCGAGTTGATCGCTCGCTAGCTGCTTTTAGCAGCAGTGCACATGCTAAGCCGCTGCCCTCTGGAAGTGTATCTTAGCTTAGCAGAAGTGTGAACGAATGATTAGCAGAATTGCACAGGAAAAATTTCATACCGTTTCTGAGTTGCTCCAGACCTACTCCTATCTTGCGATGACTGCAGTCTGTTTAGTTCCTGGTTTGACGTCACAAACACGCCCTGCGTTTGGCCAGCCACTTCCCCGTTTCTCCAGCCACTCCTGCGTTTTTGCCTGGCACGCCTGCATTTTTTAGCACACTCCCTGAAAACGCAGAGTTGCCGCCCAGAAACACCCACTTCCTGTCAATCATATTACGAACACTCAAGCGACTGAAAAATGTCACTCGAACTTGGGTAAAACAACAAAGTTTTGTGTGAAAGTACTTAGCGCATGCGCGCTGCATACCATGCGCATGCGCAGAATTGCCGCTTTTTCACTTGATCGCTGTGCTGCGAATAATGGCAGCGAGCGATCAACTCGAAATGAGGGCCAATTTCCAAATCACATTTCAGCAAAAGCTCAAAATATAGGGTGTGGATTATTAGATCTACACTAAAAAGGTCTACAGACAATAGGTCTACCACTAATGGTAGATATGCATTAGGTAAGCAGGGTCAAAAGGTCAACATGGAATTGGTAGACATTAGGAAAGTTTAACAGGGTCAAAAGTTCGACATGGAAATGGTCAACACAAAAAAGGTAGACAATTATTTATTTTTTGTCACTTGTCTATTACAAACAAGCCCCATTAGTGTGCCATGCTTTTGGTAAGGTGCCTTGTTCCACTGCCACTGCACTTGGTACAGTTTATATTTCCAAACATAGTCCATGTGGATGGTAAAGTATGGAAGAAGTTGGAAGTAACAGAAAAAAAACTTGTGTCGACCATATGTGTGTCAACCATTTTCATGATGACCTTTTGATCCTGACAACCTTTTGAACTGTCTACCTTTTACATTTCGACCTTTTGACCCTGTTGAACTAATGCATGTCTACCATTAGTGGTTGACCTATTGATTGTAGACATTTTTAGTGTAGATCTATAGACCAGATACCCAAGATATATTCGTGGAAAAACTTGAGAATTTGTCATGACCCTGAATCTTTTTTACTGCGGTACTTCTTCCCAAAGTTCCTTCACCACCTCCTACCTGACCTCTCTATTGAGGCTCTCTTGCTGGATAGGGAGCACTGGATAGGAAGCACTAGGTGCTCCATTCTAAACCTCACTTCTGGACAACCACCTAATAGTCCATCTTCATTATTTCCATGTTAAGGGAAAACTGACTAAAATTAATGAGTTTGTAGAGTATCTTTGCTTGCAAATCATCAGGGACCTGGGCCACCACAACCATTCAGAAATGTAGAGACCTTTAGCCAGTCATAAGAATCCAACACTAGCACAACATTAAGCATCGCTTGGGTTTCCCCTTTATACTGCACATTTTCACATCAACCTCCAACTACACGATCAAGAGCCTTTATCCAAGATCAAGAGGTTCTTTCTGCGCTTAACATCCTACCAGAAACACCCCCACCCAGAGCTTATGTGTCCTTTATTAAACCACAGATGTCCAGGCCACCTGTTTCTGATTGGTCCAGCATGAGTACCAGAGACACAAGGCATTCTACCAATTCCTAGAGATGTACTGTATGAAAGGTTTGGCTCCAGTGACACAGTTCTATGGAACTTTTCATCTTCATGCCTTTCTGATGCCCCTTGTAGTTTAGTTTCACTTTCACCCTACTCTCTGTTAACTTAAAGTTTATGTTATATTACCTTGCTGTTGGCTTTTATTCCTCCTAATGCTGGAGAATTCAGGGCATTTAGTGACTATTCATTCATTCTAATTTTTCTATTTCTGCTCTTCCATGTAGCCAACTTCACATTTATTTATATACCAACAAAATACCCTGTGCTCTGGCACCCCCAAGCCTACTGAAGGTATTAAAATGCACCATAATCTTAATTTTATTGACTCTTTATATTATGTTTCTAGACTGCATTCTGCCATTTATTAATGTTACAGTTTATTATTTGTTTTACAATTGATTATATTTGTTTGCTGATGTTCTAATTTTTTTGTGTATTTTAACTTCTACAATAACTTCCTCTCTATCCCCCTCCTTTTTTGCTTTCCCCTCCAAAACCTTGCCCTCTGCCCCCCCCCCCCTTTTTGTTTCTTCTTTTACATGTTTTTGCAATTGCTTTGCCTACTGTGCTGGTTCCCCGGTGCATGGTCCCTGTTATCTGACTGTGTTGTCTACCACCACCTCTCAGCATCCTTATCTTTAAACATGATTCATTTAATGACACTGTTTTGTTTCACAGCAAGCCCTTAATGGGTTTTTAGCCTCTTTAGGTTTTTCTCCTTTTCAATGGTTTTGCTGCCTTCTTTTTCTTCTGTGGCTTCTTTTCTATCCCTCCTACTTACCTTACATTTTCTTGGAGGGTTGATCTCACTTCTATTCTCTATCTCTTGGATAGTATTCTCAAGGCTCTGCTGCTACTTGTGCACTCTCTCCCCACCCTAAGATAGCCATGGCTTATAAGATTTTATCCAACAATATTAATGGCTTAAACTTGGCCTGTCATAATGCAGATGCTGATATTGTGTTCATGCAGAGATCCACATCACTGATGCTTACTTCTACTTGCAAGGCAGAGGTTTTGGTCAAGCATTTTTATCCTTGATCCCATGCAAGAGAGTGTTGCTGTTCTAATCAATAATACATTCTTCTTGTAGGTAACTCCATTCATGCTTATCCTGATAGCAATTTACCAATAGTCATAAGTGCTCTCCGCTCTGAGACAGTAATCCTAGTCACACTTTATGCTCCTAATCTGGGACAGGGACAATTTTTATCACAGCTGGTCCTTCTCTTTGGTAGTGTTGCACAAGGGAATTTCATTGTAGGGGGTGATTTACACGTGTTAATCAATCTGTTCATAGGCAAGTCCAGTTGCATTCCACATGCCAATTCCTTGCACTCCTCTCGGGACACTAGTGTACCTTTAGAGAACCTCCAGTGACATGCTCGTTCTGATACATGGTGCCTTAAAAATTCTACTCAATGCTCAGCCTCACATCACATTTATTCACATGTTGATGCTGTATGTTATTCATGTCCCACTGATTAGCACACACAGTCTCCTCTGCTGATGTACATCCTATTTCCTGGTCTACCATTAAGTAATGACCAGTTGTTTAAACCTTTCCAAGCCTCCCCATCCTTATTTAAGATTCTGACACCTTGATTATGCTATCCTGCTACACCAATACTATCAGCAAAAATATGGGAAGCCATCATTGAATTTTTGAGTTTAATGTTTCTAGCGATGTGGCCCTGGGCTCAGTCTGGGAAACTCACAAGGTGACAGCTAGGGGTAAGCTTATTAGTTGTGGTTGTGTGGAGAAAAAACACCTCCCACAAAATACTTTGCAGTACCTCCTTGGAGATGAAACTGGCAATGCTGATTTTGCAGCATCAGCTAATGCTGTCAGATGATGTCATTGGTCAGCTCTATTTCATTAAAGGTTTTCTCACAATTTCCCTCTCCTGACCAGTTGCTAATACTCTGAAGAAACTTCAGCAGCATTTCTATGATAAATCTGATAAAGCAAACACTATTTTGGTAAGTAAACTTCTTCAAAAATGGACATTAAAAACTGAAAAAAGCTTAAATTGTTGAAGTGTTAGCTCTGCTCAATCGTGGCAAATTTCAGGAGAGTTCCGTTCCTACTATCAATCTATTCATAACCTTTCCTATCATTTCACCTGATCAGTGGGCCTTCTGGAGGAGCCAGACCCATACCTCACTCCAGGTCTACCCCCCGCACTCTTTGAAGCTCAAACAACATACCAAAATGCGTACATAACTCTAGAAGAAACTCTAATTGATTCCCTTACCATATTAAGATCCTACTCTTTGTACATTATACAGACAGATCCCAATGTTAAATGCGTTTCTTAAAATATATGCAAAAATCCTAGCCACCAGATTATCTGCTTTACTTCATTCACTGATTCACCCAGATCATGTGGGTTTTATCTGTGTTCACCCACCCTTGGATAACACAAGATGGAACGTTGATCTGATCTTCTCTATCCACCAACCAAATGCCCTTACCTAATTATGATTTTAGATGCTGAAGAAACTATTCATGCTTAGAGTGTTAGATCAAAGGACCTCAATGGTACATTTCATTGGGGAATTTTAGCCTTATACCACGCCCTTTCTGCAGTTGTGACAGTCAATGGCATTGCAGCTTCCTCCTTCGCGATACCCAATAGTACTGTCAAAGCTACTCCCTCTCACAAACTACAGTATACTAATCATTCGCAGACAAGATTCCTAACCACCCTAACATCTCAGGTATCAGAGCTGATGGGCTGGACCACAAGATGTCTCTGTTTGTGGCTAATGTTCTACTACACTATATATCCTGACTTCACCTGTCCCTCACTTGCTCCAAAAGATTGACTCTTATAGTTGAAACTATGATTATACGAATTGAAGCAGCAACAATTCTTTGGAAATAATGACTGACATTCCTGTGCATGTTTTTCTTTTCTTATACACATGTATTTCCGTGTGGGAACTCTGTCAAGGCATAGTAACCTTTACCTGCTTTCCAAAAATAACTAGTAGGAATACACACTCTTAGTTAAAAGGCGCTATTGACCTATTGATCTTATAGCATGGAACTTAATGTATTCATGTAGTTTAAACTCTGAAATGATGGAAAATATGCAGTGTAATGATACTGCCAGATTATAATTAGATGATAACAATGAGACCCAACACACTTGTAGAATAATATTAGTTGAACATTGATGTACAATGACAATATGATTGATAAAAGTCAGCATCACAGTAATGTAATTTCTCAATGCAATATAATAGCAGTTAATTAGAAAAGAAAATTAGACATTGTAAAATGAAGACTATTTAAATATAATAAGATAATAAATGTTGAAGACACTGTTGATATCACCATAAGTGTTTTCAATTGAACTGTACTTAACCCTAAAAAAGAAGAATGAATCTCTGTATCAGTATCATGTTTCTCTTGTAGTCTATAGTAATGTAGAGAGATGTAGTACTCAGAAGATGGCTGTGGATTCACACTCTGAAACATGAAAATGGAAGTAGAAAATTATATGCAATGGAAAAGTAAGAATTAAGTAGTGCCAATACCAATTTTTGCAAAAAAGTAAAGAAATCATCTGACAAAAATATTGCTGCACTGCCAAAATATAAACTAATACGTATGAATATAAAAAAAGATTAACGATGGTAAATTGACAATTCCTTTAATTACATTAGTCTCACTTTTTATTACTTACAGTACCTCAATAGTTGTTTTCCCTATAAAATAAAGGATAATGGTCAATATGGTCACAACTACAATTTTCAGCATTACTGTATAGGGATGAGCGGGTTCGGTTCTCAGAGAACCGAACCCTACCGAACTTCACCATTCGAGCCCGGTTCCGAGCCAGGCTATGGTTTTAACGCCTGACTCGGAAACCAGAACAAAGCAAAATGTCATCATCCTGCTGTCGGATTCTCGCTGGGTTTGGATTCCATATAAAGACCCGCGCGTCCCCGCCATTTTCACTCCAGCATTGGAGAGTGTACAGAGAGGACATGTCTCCATTCTCTCAGTGTCCGTGGCTTGTGCTGAATCTGTCCAGTCACAGTGCTTGTGTCCTCTGCTGCCATATGTCCAGTGCTGTCCAGTGGTGCTGTGTTGTGCTGCATCAGTTCAGTGGTGGTGTGTTGTGCTGCATCAGTCACAGTGGTGGTGTCTTTTGCTTCTATATGTCCAGTGCTGCTGTATAATAAGTCCCTTACAGTGTTACTGTGTTGTCCAGATCAGACCAGTGGTAGTGTACTGGGCATCAGTCAGTCCAGTGATCATTCACAGTGGTGGTGTCATCTGCTGCCATATGCCCAGTGCTGCTTTATAATTATCTGTATTGTGCTGCATCAGACCAGTGCTAGTGTCCTGTGCATCAGTCAGTCCAGTGACCATTCACAGTGGTGGTGTCCTCTGCTTCCATATGAACAGCGCTGCTGTATAATAAGTCCCTTACAGTGTTGCTGTATTGTGCTGCATCACACCAGTGGTAGTGTCCTGGCCATCAGTCATTCCAGTGACCAGGCAGTCACAGTGGTATATGCTGCTGCTATATGTCCACTGCTGCCGTATAATGTTAATAATAAGAACAACAATACGTCCCTTACAGTATTGCTGTGTTGTACTGCATCAGACCAGTGGTAATGATAATAACAAAAACAACAAGTCCCTTACAATGTTGCTGTGTTGTGCTGCATTAGACCAGTGGTAGTGTCCTGGCCATCAGTAATTCCAGTGATCAGGCAGTCACAGAGGTATAAGCTGCTGCTATATGTCCACTGCTGCCATATAATAATAATAACAACAACAAATCCCTTACAGTATTGCTGTGTTGTGCTGCATCAGACCAGTGGTAGTGCTGCTGCTATATGTCCACTGCTACAGTATAATAATAATAATAATAATAATAATAATAATAACAACAACAAGTCCCTCACAGTGTTGCTGTGTTGTGCTGCATCAGACCAATGGTGGTGTCTTTGCCATCAGTCATTCCAGTGACCAGGCAGTCACAATGGTATACGCTGCTGCTATATGTCCACTGCTGCCGTATAATAACAATAACAACAAGTACCTTACAGTGTTGCTGTGTTGTGCTGCATCAGACCAGTGGTAGTGTCCTGGCCATCAGTCATTCCAGTGACAAGGCAGTCACAGTGGTATACGCTGCTGCTATATGTCCACTGCAACAGTGTTATAATAATAATATTAATAAGTCCCTTACAGTGTTTGTAGTGTTGTGCTGCATCAACCCAGTGGTAGTGTCCTGGTTATCAGTCATTCCAGTGTTCAGGCAGTCACAGTGGTATACCCTGCTGTTATATGTCCATTGCTGCCATATAATAATAATAATAATAATAATAATAATAATAATAATAATAATAACAACAAGTCCTTACAGTGTTGCTGTGTTGTGCTGCATCAGACCAGTGGTAGTGTCCTGGCCATCTGTCATTCCATTGACTAGTCAGTCACAGTGGTATATGCTGCTGTTATATGTCCATTGCTACAGTATAATAATAATAATAATAATAACAACAAGCCCCTTACAGTGTTGCTGTGTTGTGCTGCATCAGACCAGTGGTAGTGTCCTGGCCATTAGTCATTCCAGTGACCCGGCAGTCACAGTGGTATACGCTGCTGATATATGTCTACTGCTGCTGTATAATAATAATAAGATCAACAAATCCCTTACAGTGTTGCTGTGTTGTCCTGCATCAGACCAGTGGTAGTGTCCTGTGCATCAGCCATCAGTCATTCCTGTGCCGCATATTGTGTTATATAACTCCAGAAACATAATGGAGAAAAAAAAATTGGAATATAAAATAGGGAAAGATCAAGGACAACTTCCTCCTAGTGCTGAAGTTGCTGCCACTAGCCATGACATAGACGACGAAATGCCATTGTCGTCTGCCAAGGCCGATACCCAATGTGATAGTAGAGGGCATGTAAAATCCAAAAAGCCAAAGTTCAGTAAAAAGACCCAAAAAAGGAAATCAAATTGAGAAGAAACGTAAACATGCCAATATGCCATTTACGATACGGAGTGCAAAGGAATGTCTAATTCCCTGGCCTATGTTCATGACTAGTGGTTCAGCTTCACATGACGATGGAAGCCCTCATCTTCCCGCTAGAAAAATTAAAAGAGTTAAGCTGGAAAACGCAAAGAAAAGAACTGTGCATTTTGATATGTTATCACAAATCCCCAAGGAGAGTCCAAGTGTGTCGGCAGTTGTGATGCCTGACCTTCCCAACACTGGACAGGAGGAGGTGGCTCCTCCCACAATTTGCACGCCCCCTGCAAGTGCTGGAAGGATTTCCCACAGTCCAGTTCCTGATATTGAAATTGAAGATGTCACTGTTGAAGTACACCAGGATGAGGATATGGGTGTTGCTGGCGCTAAGTGGGAAGTTGCTGATGAGAATTCTGATGGTGATGTGGTTTGTTTAAGTCAGGCACCGGTGGAGACACCTGTTGTCCATGGGATGAAGAAGCCAATTGTGATGCCTGGGCAAACTACCAAAAAAGCCACCTCTTCAGTGTGGAATTATTTCTCCTCAAATCCTGACAACAGGTGTCAAGGTGTGTGTTGCCTCTGTCAATCTGTAATAAGTAGGGGTAAGGATGTTAACCATCTAAGAACATCCTCCCTTATACGTCACCTGCAGTGCATTCATAATAAGTCAGTGTCAAGTTGTGAAACTTTAGGTAAGAGCATAAGCAGTCCACTGACACCTAAATCCCTTCTTCCTCCTGTACCCAAGGTCCTGCAAGCCACACCATCAACTCTCTCAACGTAAACTTCCTCCTCAGTCAGGAACATCAGTAATCCTGCAGGCCATATCACTGTCCAGATTGAGGAATCCTCTCCTAACTGGGATTCCTCTGTAGGATCCTTGAGTGGTACGCCTGCTGTTGCTGCTGCTGCTGTTGCTGCTGGGAGTCGATTTTCAGCCCAGAGGGGAAGTTGGATGACCACTTGTACTATTTCAACTAAGCAATTGACTGTCCAACAGTCCTTTGTGAGGAATATGAAATATGACAGCAGTCATCCTGTTGCAAAGCAGATAACTGAGGCCTTGACACTTATGTTGGTGTTAGACGTGCATCCGGTATCTGCCATTAGTGCTGTTGGATTTAGACAATTGATGAAGGTATTGTGTCCCTGGTACCAAATCCCATCTAGGTTCCACTTCACTAGGCAGGCGATACCAAGAATGTAGAAAGACATCAGAAAAAGAGTCACCAGTGTCCTACAAAATGCGGTTGTATCCAGTGTCCACTTAACCATGGACATGTGGACAAGTGGAATAGGGCAAACTAAGGACTATATATAGATGTATGGCCTCCCGCAGCAACAAGAGCAGTGGCAACAGTAGCAACATCTTGCAAATGCCACCTTGTTCCAAGGCAGGCTACGCTATGTATCACAGCTTTCCGTAAGAGGCACACTGCTGACAACCTTTTACGGAAACTAAACAATCCTTGTATACACACAGACGTACCGAGAGGTCAACTAAATGTCACTCCCTGGACGTCTGTGGGCAGACAATATCTCAGGCGCACTGAGATATTAGTGTATATATACTGGTATACTGGTATACTGGTTTAAAATAAATATTGCCCTAATCCCAATTAAGGAAAAGGAACCAAAGTATACTGGTTTAAAATAAATATTGCCCTAATCCCAATTAAGGAAAAGGAACCAAAATTTTATATCGATTGCCACTTATTAAAAAACAAGCTGCTCCCACTTATAGCTAGAAGTAAACTATACAACAGTCACAAATACATTATAAAGAGAGCGCTAAACACCTGCAGTGTCTATAAATTAATTGTGCAAAAAAGGAAAAGTGCTTATAATATTTTTGGCATAGCATAAAATTTATTACACATAAAAAGCTAAATATTATAATCTTTCACAACTTTTGTATTAATCACGGATTCACATAAAAATAAAAACTAGATATTATAATCTTTCACAGTTTTTATATATAATCATGGATTCACATAATCAAAAATTCAGCACTCGAATCAGATCCTGGATCTAATAACGATACAAAATTACTAACCATGGTTATGTGATACAATATAAAATTCGTTACTTGGAGTGGCAACGTATGTATTTCATTTGGGTTGGAGACCAAGGACTGTCCCAATAGCTATTTATAGTTACCATCTAGCTCCCTGAGTGTTCCCATTTATGTGAATCCGTGATTATATATAAAAACTGTGAAAGACTATAATATCTAGTTTTTATTTTTATGTGAATCCGTGATTAATATAAAAGTTGAGAAAGATTATAATATTTAGCTTTTTATGTGTAATAAATTTTATACTATGCAAAAAATATTATAAGCACTTTTCCTTTTTTGCACAATTAATTTATAGACACTGCAGGTGTTTAGCGCTCTCTTTATAATATATCTTTTACGGAAACAGAGGGACATCATCGCAGAATGGCTTACCCAAATTGGACTCTCCTGGGGATTTGTGATATCGGACAACGCCACCAATATTGTGCTTGCATTATTTCTGGGCAAATTCCAGCACATCCCATGTTTTGCACATACAATTAATTTGGTGGTGCAAATTTAAAAAAAAAATGACAGGGGCGTACAGGAGGTGCTGTTGGTGGGCCGAAAAATTGTGGGCCACTTTCGACATTCTGCCACCGTGTGCCGAAGACTGGAGCAACAGCAAACACTCCTGAACCTGCCCTGCCATCAAAGAAAGCAAGATGTGGTAATGGGGTGGAATTCAACACCCTATATGCTTCAGAGGATGGAGGAGCAGCAAAAGGCCATTCAAGCCTATACATCCACCTACGATATGGGCAAAGGAGGGGGAATGCACCTGACTCAAACGCAGTGGAGAATGATTTCTGTCTTGTGCAAGGTTCTCCAACCCTTCGAACTTGCCACACGTGAAATCAGTTCAGACACTGCCAGCCTGAGTCAGGTTATACCCCTCATCAGGCTTTTGCAGAAGCAGCTGGAGAAATTGAAGGAGGAGCTAAGATGGAGTGATTCCGCAAAGTATGTGGGACTTGTGAATGGAGCCCTTTATTCGCTTTGCCAGATTCAAGGGTAGTCAATCTGTTAAAATCAGAGCATTACATTTTGGCCACCGTGCTCGATCCTAGGTTTAAAGCCTACGTTGTATCTCTCTTTCTGGCAGACACAAGTCTGCAGAGGTGCAAAGACCTGCTGGTGAGTAAATTGTCAACTCAAGTGGAACGTGACCCGTCAAAAGCTCCTCCTTCAATTTCTCCTGCTACTGGGGCTGCAAGGAAAAGGATAAGATTTCCTAGCCCATCCGCTGGCAGTGATGCAGGGATGTCAGGAGCAAGTGCTGACATCTGGTCCGGACTGATGGACCTGCCAGCGATTACTGACATGTCTACTGTCACTACATATGATTATGTCACCATTGAAAGAATAGTGGAGGATTATATGAGTGACAGCATCCAAGTAGGCATGTCAGATAGTCCGTATGTATACTGGCAGGAAAAAGAGGCAATTTGGATGCCCTTGCACAAACTGGCTTTATTTTACCTAAGTTGCCCCCCCTCCGGTGTGTACTCTGAAAGAGTGTTTAGTGCTGCCGGTAACCTTGTCAGCGATAGGAGGTTACTTCCACAAAATGTGTAGAAGATGATGTTCATCAAAATTAATTATAAATTCCTCCGGGAAGACCTTTACCAGCAATTGTCTCCAGAGGGACCTGTGATGATAGATTCCAGTGGGTACAAATTAATTCTCTGTGAGGAGGAGGATGTACACAGTGAAAGGGGTGAGGAATCAGAGGATGAGGTCAAAATCTTGCCTCTGTAGAGCCAGTTTGTGCAAGGAGAGATTGATTGCTTCTTTTTTTTGGTGGGGACCTAAACATACCACTCATTTCAGCCACAGTCATGTGGCAGACCCTGTCGCTGAAATGATTGGTTTGTCAAAGTGTGCATGTCCTGTTTATACAACATAAGGGTGAGTGGGAGGGCCCAAGGACAATTCCATCTTGCACCTCTTTTTCTTCTTTGGATCATGTGCTGTTTGGGGCCAAGTTTTTTTTTTAAGTGCCATCCTGTCTGCCACTGCAGTGCCACTACTAGATGGGCCAGGTGTTTGTTCCGCACACTTGTGTCGCTTTGCTTAGTCATACACCTACCTCATTGGACCTCTTTTACTTCGTTGCATGATGTGCTGTTTGGGGCCTAGTTTTTTTAAGTGCCATCCTGTCTGCAACTGCAGTGCCACTTCTAGATGTGCCAGGTGTCTGACACTTCCATATATGTCCAGTGGTACCAACATTTAATTCAAGTGATTTGGACGTAGAATTCCAGTGATTTGTACAAAGAATTCCAGTGATTTTGCCATTTAATTCCAGTGATTTGGACGTATAATTCCAGTGATTTGGACGTATAATTCCAGTGATTTTGCCATTTAATTCCAGTGATTTGGATGTATAATTCCAGTAATTTGGACGTATAATTCCAATGATTTTGCAGTATAATTCCAGTGATTTGGACATATAAATCCAGTGATTTTGCCATTTAATTCCAGTGATTTGGACATATAATTACAGTGATTTGGACGTATAATTCCAGTGATTTTGCCATTTAATTCCAGTGATTTGGACATATAATTCCAATGATTTTGCAGTATAATTCCAGTGATTTGGACATATAAATCCAGTGATTTTGCCATTTAATTCCAGTGATTTGGACATATAATTCCAGTGATTTTGCCATTTAATTCCAGTGATTTGGACGTATAATTCCAGTAATTTGGACGTATAATTCCAATGATTTTGCAGTATAATTCCAGTGATTTGGACATATGAATCCAGTGATTTTGCCATTTCATTCCAGTGATTTGTACGTATAATTCCAGTGATTTGGATGTATAATTCCAGTCGGAATTGTTTGTGTCACTTGGCTTAGTCATACTGCTACCTCATTGCACCTCTTCAACATCTTTGAATGAGGTGCTGTTTGGGGCCTAGTTTTAAAAAGTGCCATCCTGTCTGACACTGCCATGTGAGTCCAGGGGACATGCTGTATAAGTCCACCAATTGCAGAATTTTTAAAAAATTACAGGGGCATGCTGGAGATGCTGTCAGTGGACCGAACAATTGTGGCCCACTCTCGACATTCAGCCACTGCGTGACACTACTAGATGGGCCAGGTCGTTGTGTTGCTTAGCTTAGTCATACAGCCACCTCGGTGCAACTTTTAGGATTAAAAACAATATTGTGAGGTGTGAGGTGTTCAGAATAGACTTGAAATGAGTGGAAATGAATGTTATTGAGGTTAATAATACCATAGGAGCAAAATTACCCCCCAATTCTGTGATTTTAGCTGTTTTTATGTTTTTTTTCCAAAAATCAACCAGATCCAAAACCAAAACCAAAACACGAAAGGGTGGTTTTGCCAAAACCAAGCCAAAACCAAAACACGAAAGTGGAATTAGAACCAAAACAAAAAACACAAAACATGAAAATTGCCAGCCGCACATCTCTGTTACTGTATTACAGAATGTATAATGCATTTTTGCCTGAATAGACCAGGTATTGTGCATTTTAGTTTATGATTTTCAGACTAGGGCAACCTGGGGTTCCCAAAGTGCAGCTATGGGTTATCTCATAGAACATGCTAAGCCTTGTAGTTTCATCAGTGGGGTCACTAGGGCTGGTGTCACCCAGTGCAGAACCCTTGAAAGGAGACATGACCTTGTGACCTCTAGTCGATGCACCTTGGTGAATTAAACACACCAGATAAAATAATATGGAATGTGGAAACAGAGCCGGTTCTAGATCTTGTGGCGCCCAGTGCGAAAGTTTCCTTTGACGCCCGCCCCCCACTTGACAGGTAAAATAGGGTTAGTACGCTCCGAAGTTGTGCGCAAAAAATAGGGACGTGGCTTCATAGGGAAGGGGTTTGGCCACAGAATAGTACCAATTCACATTACATAGCAAAGCAGTGTCCGTTAGTCACATTACACCAACAGGTGTGCCCCCAGTAGTTATGCCACTAGTAGATATGTACCCTGCAGATGTGCTCCCAGTATATGTGCCCCCAGTAGTTGTGCCCCCAGTACATTTGCCTCCAGCAGTTGTGACTCCAGTAGTTGTGCCCCCTGTAGATATGCCCCCTGTAGATTTGCCCTCAGTAGATATGCCCCCTGTAGATGTGCCCTCTGTAGATGTACCCCCTGTAGATTTGCCCCAGTAGATGTGCCCCCTGTAGATTTGCCCCCTTGGCTGGCCAGCTAAAGACCCCCCTCCCTGGCAGATTGGGGGCTCTGGTTGTGGATCAGGGAAGCCCGGGGGCTGGCTGTTACCTGGGGACCAGGAACAGTGATACCTATACCAGGGTCCTGAGCAGAGGGTGCACCCAGAGGGAGAAGCGGAGGGGAGAGTGGAGATACACACCGCTGAGAACACACCTGTGGGGCACTGAATGGTGCAATGTAGCCACAGGGCAGTGGGAGAGGTCTGGATGCCGGGGTCTGTGTCACTGAGCCAGGCAGAAAAAGTGGTGACATGATCCTGGGTCGGTGGCGACTAGATCCTTCTCTCTGTCTCTGCTCGATCTTCAGTGCGGGGGTTCTTCCATGGGGCAGCTATGTCCTCTCTCACTGCCTGTGCTGCAACTATACAGCCGGGGTCCTAATCACCAGCTGGGGTCTTCTCTGGTCCTGCCGCTCCTAGCGTCCTCTGATCTCCAGCCTTCCACAGCAGGTGCGGGTCCTTGCTTTCTGGTGGTGGGTCTCTCCAGGGTCCATCAGCACTCTGCTTCCCTGCCATCCAGATCCTCCAGTGTTCCAGCAGCCACAGAGACAGCCCCTCCACACCCAGGTCCTGCCTGTAGCAGGGATCATGAAGACCGGGTACTCGAGGCGGGGCTCTTCTCAGTGTCGGCTCCTCCCAGCTCTACAGCCAGATCAGCAAACTGCAGAGGGCTCTGTAGCCGGATCCTCTCTGGGTCCTCCTGCCGGATATTTGCCTGTCCCTTAGCTGGGGTGCTGGTAGGAGGCGGGCACCTGCGAGGTGACTGTGGCCATGCTCACAGGCTGCAGTGCCCCAAGCACAGGCATGCCTTGTCCGCACCTAGAACCGCTCCTGTGTGGAAAGACAAGTGGCATATGTTCAACAACGCGGGATGTGAACATTCATGTAAAGATGTGGATACATCTGTGCTCCGACGCAACAGGGTGATAGCAGTTGCTGGCGTGCCTTGGGCATGCGCATCATTTGCATGAATTGGAGCATCTCCGTATGCTGCCTTGGTACAGCTAGGAACTGGATTGCCTAACCATGCCAAGAGTGCATGCCTGCGATGTAGCCACGCTAGATGAGCATGGCTACATCTGTAGATGGTGCAAACAAAATTATTGGATGATCATTTTGAATGTCTGAGGACTTGGATACAATGTGAATTTGTTGAGATATTGTTTGTTTTTTAGGTGGAACCATGGGTCATACACCACTGATGTGTGGTGAGGCAGAGCCTTTCCTGTCATACTAACATATACAGTATGCCAGAGTTTTGACTATATAAAGTAAATGAAAAAACAAAGAATATATTAGAAAGATCTTATTTTTATTATTCTAATCATTTTTGAAGTCAACACTCTGGACTAAAAAGTTTATGACGTTTGAGGCAGTACCTCACCTTCCTATATTTTCCACATATCTCTGATAAAAACTAAGCAAATTTCCAACAGTATATACTGCTACACCTGTGCCTAATCCCCACTTGAACCCTTTGGCTCATACAGTATATTGTGTGTAAATCTGACTTTGGTACTAGCCATTACCTCACTGCACATCCCTGTCATACACCCGATGTGACTGAGTAGCAAAAGGGAGCTATTGTATTTGGCTGAGAACAGGGCCATAGCCAGAAGAAACTGGTGGCATTTGTTGGTGTGCCCTCAAAGACAGTGAGTGGTATCCATCTACAGTGGAAGAAGCATGGACACCAAGAATCTCAGCATCGGAACAGTGGTTGAACGGCTTGGATTGGCTTGCAGAGCACCAGACTGTTGTGCCACATGTTAAATGGCCTTCTAATTCACAAGATGTGGGACTGTTTGGCTGGGTCTAGCATAGTACTGCTGGATCAGTTGCTGATATGTTTGGAACTGATTAGTGTTTATTATGTGCCCTAAATACCTGTGGTCCTCATTTGTCATGATTGACTTTTGTCCACTGTTCCATCACTGAGATTCTTGATGTTCATGCTTCTTGCACTATTGATGGATACTACTCACTGTCTACGAGGGCACACCAACTGTTGTCGGTTGAAAAATTCAAGAGACCAGGTTCTGGGATACAAAGTGTTGTCACAAGTTAAAAGCTAGATTGGATTTGAAGAAGTCTAGGTCCGCTGCAGCCAGACCTAACTTTGATTGGAACTCCCTTGCTATGCGTAAGTCTCTAGGCTTTATAGCCCTGCAAGGATACGCTAACATTGTCTTAACAGATATTACATTCAGGGTCTGTGAAGCTAGGTGCAGTGATCCTTCACATAACATAAATCATGTTATCCTTGACAACTGTAGACTATAGACTAACTATGTCTTTCACACTGGTCAAAGGTAAAAGACAACTTGGAACTTAATGTGAGACTTTATTTATAAATGGTGCCTATATGTCTGCAAAGCACTAATCCTAATAAAAAGTCAGTATATTAAGCAATAAGTTCATACATATACAAAATGGAGTTGCACATGCACAAAATGGCATTTAAAAAATAGTTAAAAATAACACCCCATATACCAACAAACGCAGCCACCTTCTCCAGGTTATGGCCATGCTCGCGGCCAAAAACAAATGCTCCCTGTTTCCACTCAGTCATGTAACATACACGACCTATGGGTCCACCTGAAAAAAAATAATATCTCAACAAATGTGCATTGTATCAACACCTCAGAAATTCACAATGATCATCTAATAGTTTTAGTGTCACCATCTACAAGCATGTTCTAGTACCACGTTTTTGAACATATATCGCTTGTCTTTCCACATTTCGTATTATTTTGTCCAATGTGTTTGTGTTTTGTGGCAGACTGCACATCATGACCTTGTTCTTCTCACACTGGGGAATTGCCCAGTGCTCTAGGAGCAGCTGGGCAGCCCCAGACTCTCCACCCACAGTGTGGATGCCAAGCATATGATCGCCTCGTCCTTAACTGTTGCTCTGCTCTTTTGGTTTCACCCAGTCAGATGGTGTCACCCAGTGTGGTCTGCTGTCCACACCCCTCTAGTGATGCCACTGTGTTTCAGAAAACCTGCAGAGCCACAGGTTGTCCAGGCCTGATGTAGGAAATATTAGCGTGTCAATTAATTTAATTGTAAATGCAATATATCTAGAATGTACACAGAATGTTGTGGCTACCATATTTCACATTATTTTGTTGTAACCAATGTTTGTTTTAAAATATTAGCATTTCAAAGTTTCATAAATTGTTTATAAAAGGTAAGCATTTTATATTGTGCAGTCAGTAATTTATGGTGATTATTTTAAGATGTAATAAATATGCAGCAAAAGATCAAGATCATGAAATATGACATTAATTTATTTATTTACTGTTTATAATTGTATTGACATTTATCTGCAGCCTGACTCTCTGTGCCATGTTAGAGAACCCTTCCCACTCTACTTTTTGACATTTATTTGCATTTAATCATTGTAATCATTGTGAAGCTTCCTTCCACCATTTCTTTACCCACTGCAAATGTGAGGAGTAGTAAAATTAAGAAAGGTTTAGAGCCATACATGGACATTGATGTTGCAAATGTGAAAGTGCAACAGGATAAGTAGGACATTTACAGTATGTATCTGCTAATGAGGATGTTGATGATGAATTTGTTGTTTGTGTCAAAGTAACTCAGCCACCAGTGGCAGCAGTTCTTATCATTGATGATAAGAAGAAGGACATTGTCATGTCGACCTAGAAACCAAGTCAACCTACTTACTATTGACACTTACTAGACACTGTCGACCTAAGTCTTGTAGACCTAGATACTGGATCCCGTCTGGGCATATGACCTCTTTCATGTGGAACAATTTTAACAAAATCCTGACATTTGTCAAGGCATTTTTTCCATTTGTAAGGCCAAAGGAAGTAGAGGTAGGGACATTAACCATCTAGGAACTTTATCCTTGTTATGTCATTTGCAGCGAGTTCATGCAAATTATTTGTTAAAATCTGAAACAGCCTATAATATAATAACAAACAGTCCAGCATCAGCTACCAGCAATTTGTACCAGCACATACAATCTACACCTCCAACACTCTCATCAACAACCTCTTCATGAAAGATTGGAAGTAGTCCTGCTGTATCCTATTTGCAAAGGCTAACCAATTCTTCACCTATTCAGGTTTCCCATGCTTGGGCTGCTGCTGTTGTTGCAGGTGGTGATTCTTCATTCCAGAAAGGGACCAAGAAGACTAGTAGTTTAAACAACAGTTGACTGTAAAACATGCATTTGCAAGAGGAACCATACAGTATATGACAGCAACCATCGTCCTGCACATCAGATCATTGAAGCTATGATGGCTATGTTAGTATTAGATCTGCTTCTGATATCTACATTCAATGCATCTGGTTTCAGATAATTCATTGAAGTCATGTTTCATGTACAAGATTGCAGCAGCTTCAAGAAAATTTCCATTTGCCATGCCACCAACTGAAGCAAGAGGAAGTACCTAGGGGTAATTCCACACTTTGTATGCTTCAGTAACTATAGGAACAGCAACAAGCCATCCAATCATGCATATCAGAGCATGAGATAGGGAAGGTGTGGACATGTTACCTTAGTCCTGCACAGTGGAGAATACTCTAGGTTCATTGCAAGCTACTGAAACCATTTGAAATTGTAATCAATGAGGTGAGTTCAGATAATACCCGCTTGAGTCATGTGATATACTTAATTAAACTAGTGGAGTAGCAGCTAGAAAATCTGAAGTAAGAGATGAAATGAAGTGATTCTGCTAAGTATGGTGGAACTTGTTGATCAATTTCTTTTTCACTTCCTCATGACACAAGGGTTTGCAACATTTTAACATTGTATCATTACATTTTTTTTCAACCATACTAAATCCTAGGTTTAAGTCCTAGGCAACATATAATATTTCTTTTCAAATGACCCAGATTTTAAGAGATGCAAAGAGCTCTTTGTAGGCAAGTTGGCTGCTCAAGTGGCACATGTCACAACAACATTTCCTGCTTTAGCTTCTTCTGCTGCAACTGTTGCTGCCAGGAAAAAAACTGACCCTTCCTAAATGATGATGATGAGTCAACCCTGTGCACCAAAGTGAAATATTATTTTGAGATCTGGTCAGGTTTTAAAAAATTGCCCGCAATTATTTCATATTTCTACCATGACTTAGTTGGATACAGTAATCATCAATAGGATTGTGGAGGAATAGTTTAATGACAATTTACAAATTAGCATGTCAAACAGTGCCTTTGAAGTTGCCCACCCTCAAGTGTGTACTCAGAAACAGTTTTTAGCACAGCAGATTGGCATATGAGGCTACTATCCCAAAAATTTGGAAAAGCTGATGTTCATTAAAATGAATTTAAAATTCTATGAGTAAGACCTGTGACACCAATTACAACAATTTAAAAATTCTTCTGTAATAGTGGATTCCAGTGGGTATGAGCTAATATTAAGTGGTGATGATGAAGTTGATGATTATATTAACAACACTGAGGAGAGTGATGATGATGATGATGATGATGATGATTCTCACATCCTCCAAGTGTGGTAATGAATAACAATAATGTTAGTCACCTTAAGCACATTTTTAGCTTGGTTTATTCAAACCACAAGGAATTTGACTGAATTTAACACTTGGGGGGTAATTCCAAGTTGATCGCAGCAGGATTTTTGATAGCAATTGGGCAAAACCATGTGCACTGCAGGGGAGGCAGATATAACATGTGCAGAGAGAGTTAGATTTGGGTGGGTTATTTTGTTTCTGTGCAGGGTAAATACTGTCTGCTTTATTTTTACACTGCAAATTAGATTGCAGATTGAACTCACCCCACCCAAATCTAACTCTCTCTGCACATGTTATATCTGCCTCCCCTGCAGTGCACATGGTTTTGCCCAATTGCTAACAAAAATCCTGCTGCGATCAACTTGGAATTACCCCCATGGTGTGAAAGTTTGTGAAGCATCCTGGACACAAAGGCTGAAAGCACAGAATGCAGATGTACGTAGTTTAATGTGTGCAAGCTGCAATGTGACACCTGTTGGCATGTTTTACATTTCTAAGCTTTGGACAGTGATTTCCTGCATTGTACCTGATTTCATGGGGTGCCTCTGACATGGCTTTAATAAAGGTGGTGTCTCATTTGGTCTTCTTCCTCAACATTGCTCGATAGAGCGCGTATTGATTGATGCTCGAGCACTGGATTCTTTTTAATCCAACTGTTGACCTGATTCAGAAATAAATGGAATTGTACAGCCGCAGGTAACAGCCGTGCAATTCCATACAAATAAAATGCAAATGCAGTAGGAGGTATCTGTTAAAGATAGACACCTCCATAATGCATCTGGAAGATCTGGGTGCTGCATTTCAGGATGTAGCTTAAGATTACCATCGCGACCATTGATCTTGATGTTTGCAGAGTGCTGTCAATCTGCCTAATTTGAATCCTACTCAGACTGGCAGAAGGATCTGTTCACCCAGGTCCAGAAAGTCTGTGTTTGATGATGAAGACCCTGGACCTGACCTGTCTACAAAACAGGGGTGGCATGCACCCATTTTGAAGAATGGTGGTTGTTGCCACTGGGCCTCCCCATGCGTATCCTCTGCCTGATCTCTCTGCAGACCATTGCTCCTATCTTCTTGTAGATTCTCCCTCCTTTACTCCTGCAGATCAACCCTTGTCTGTAATCTCCAACTTGTGAATGCTGTGAAGAAAATATGGGATGTTTGCTCTGGGGAGAGAATATCAGTATTATAGTAGTAATGTGTTCTTGTTTCTGTATTATTTGAGTAACCTAGATACATTTTATGCAATAATTGAAAACCTACAGCAATTAGAAAAGTTATTTGAATTATGTTTTAAGATTTGAGAGTTGTGCATAATCATTCGACGAATGAGGTTAACTTTCAGGTTTTGTCAAACTGACTTACATTGTGGATGCCAATAAATCTATTTGTGAGTGACTGACAAGTGTGAGCTCACTAACTGAAACATATGCTGCCCTGCTTTGCCTAGTGCCCAATGGCTCCTCGTTTGGCACCGTAGAAGAGACATCATGACATCTCTCCCTATACACAGTGTGTGAGGCAGGGCTACGGAGTGCATTCCAATGGCACCAGTCTTCTTTGCAGCATCGCTGGATGTACCACCCTCCCTATGATCCTGCATACAGTAAATCATTTTATAGATGCTACTTCTGCAGTACAGTATTTTACATCTACATATAGTGATCAGAAAAAGGGATCAGGTTAATTGATTCCTAAGACATCCAGATCAAAATATTGGGGGTCATTCCGAGTTGTTCGCTCATTGCTGATTTTCGCAACGGAGCGATTAAGGCAAAAATGCGCATGTGCATGGTTCGCAGTGCGCATGCGGTTAGTAATTTAACACAAAACTTAGTAAATTTACTCACGTCCGAATGAAGATTTTTCATCGTTGAAGTGATTGTAGTGTGATTGACAGGAAGTGGGTGTTTCTGGGCGGAAACTGGCCGTTTTCTGGGAGTGTGCGGAAAAACGCAGGCGTGTCAGGGAAAAACGCGGGAGTGTCTGGTGAAATGGGGGAGTGGCTGGGTGAATGCTGGGCGTGTGTGTGATGTCAAACCAGGAACGAAACTGACTGAACTGATCGCTATTTGTGAGTAAGTCTCGAGCTACTCAGAAACTGCTAAGAATTTTCTATTCGCAATTCTGCTAATCTTTCGTTCGCTATTCTGCTAAGCATAGATACACTCCCAGAGGGCGGCGGCTTAGCGTGTGCAATGCTGCTAAAAGCAGCTAGCGAGCGAACAACTCGGAATCACCCCCATTGTGAAATGGATTCAAACACAGGGGGGTTGAGTGCCAATTTCCAATCTCTGCAAGCAGAAAGTTCTCACATATGGTTCTCACATATGGTCAGGGGCAGGACCGGTGCTAGGGTGTTCGGCACCCCCCTGCAAACTACAAATGTGTGCCCTCCCATACTTTACAAAGGGACAGCGCACATAATACTTTTACACATAATGCTCCCAGTAGTAGTGCCGCTAACACACGTAATGCCCCCTGTGGTAGTTCCACTTATACACAATGCCCCCTGTAGAAGTGGCACTTACACACGTAACTCCCCCTGCAGCAGTGACGCTTACACACGTAACACCCCCTGCAACAGTGAGCTTACACATGTAATGCCCTCTGCAGCAGTGACGCTTACACACACAACGCCCCTTGTACCAGTGCCGCTTATACACGTTATGCCCCCTGTACCAGTGCCGCTTACACACGTAACACCTCCTGTACCAGTGGCTCTTACACACATGAAGCCTCTTGTACCAGTTCCGCTTACACACGTAATACCCCCTGTACTGGTGCCACTTACACACGTAACGCTCTCTGTACCAGTGCCGCTTACACACGTAACGCCCCCTGTACCAGTGCCTCTTATACATGTAACGCCCCCTGTACCAGTGACACTTACACACGTAATGTCCCCTGTACCAGTGCCGCTTACACACGTAACACCCCCTGTACAAGCGATGCTTACACACGTAATGCCCCCTGTACCAGTGATGCTTACACACGTAACGCCCCCTGAACTAGTGATGCTTACACCTGTAATGCCCCCTGTACCGGTGACGCTTACACACGCAATGTCCCCTGTACTGGTGATGCTTACATGCGCAACTCCCCCTGTACCAGTGCCGCTTACACACATAACGCCCCCCCTGTACTAGTGACGCTTACACACGTAACGCCCCCTGTACCAGTGACGCTTACACACGTAAAGCCCCCTGTACATGTAACGCCCCCTGTACCAGTGACGCTTACACATGTAATGTCCCCTGTACCATTGCCGCTTACACACGTAACACCCCCTGTACCAGTGATGCTTACTCACGTAATGCACCCTGTACCAGTGATGCTTACACACGTAACGCCCCCTGTACTAGTGATGCTTACACTTGTAACGCCCCCTTTACCGGTGACGCTTACACACGCAATGCCCCCTGTACCGGTGACGCTTACATGCGCAACTCCCCCTGTACCAGTGCCGCTTACACACATAACGCCCCTGTACTAGTGACGCTTACACACATAACGCCCCCTGTACCAGTGACGCTTACACATGTAACGCCCCCTGTACCAGTGATGCATACATGTAACCCCCCCTGTACTAGTTCCGCTTACACACATAACGCCACCTGTAGTAGTGCCGCTTACACACACAATGCCTCCTGTAGTAGTACCGCTTACACACGTAATGCCCCCTGTACCAGTGACACTTGCATGTAACGCCCCCTGTAGCAGTGGCGCTTACACATGTAACACCACCTGTACCAGTGCCGCTTAAACACGTAACGCCCCCCTGTACCAGTGCCGCTTACACACGTAACACCCCCTGTACTAGTGCAGCTTACACACATAACGCCCCCTGTACCAGTGCAGCTTACACACGTAATGCCCCCTGTACCAGTGACACTTACATGTAACACCCCCTGCAGCAGAGACGCTTACACATGCAACGCCCCCTGTACCAGTGACGCTTACATGTAACCCCCTTCTGTACCAGTGATGTTTACACATGTAACGCACCCTGTAACAGTGATGCTTACATGTAACGCCCCCTGTACCAGTGCCGCTTACACACTTAATGCCCCCTGTACCAGTGACGCTTACATGTTACCCCCTTCTGTACCAGTGACGCTTACATGTAACGCCCCCTGTACCAGTGCCACTTACACACGTAATGCCCCCTGTACCAGTGACGCTTACATGTTACCCCCTTCTGTACCAGTGACGCTTACATGTAACGCCCCCTGTACCAGTGCCGCTTACACACGTAATGCCCCCTGTACCAGTGACGCTTACATGTTACCCCCTTCTGTACCAGTGACGCTTACATGTAACGCCCCCTGTACCAGTGCCACTTACACACTTTATGCTGCACAGTCACACATACACCACATACACATATACATACACACACGTACTGTACATACATTACACACATACAGTACAAATACACACATTCTGTAGACACACAGACTCACACACACTCCCACAACTCACCATCTGGCTGGCCTGCTCTGTATCCTGCCTTCTTCTGTCTTCCTCTGCAGCTTGGCCATGGTCCTGTGTAGCTCCGCCCCTCAGCGCTGGTAAGCTCTGACCCTTTTTCAGGCTGGACACACACAGAAGCTGGACTAAAGATGACACTGCCAGGGGAGGTAGGGGGAAGCTTCATGCTCCTGGTGCCACTGCCTGTCAAACAGAGTGACAGGCACAGCAGCCAGCAGCAGCAGGGGGCCCAGGCGCAGCAGCGGGGATGCAAAGCAGGGAGAGCGCCTCTCCAACCCTGGTGCCTACCTGCTTTGCATCCCTTTGCTGAGCGGGTAGCACAGGGCCTGGTCAGGGGCAGATGCAGGATTTATTGGGAGGCATTTCTGTATGTGTGTGTGTGTGAATATACTGTATATATGATCCCTGACGACGGGCGGAGGCCCGAAACAATTGTTGGATGTTATTCTATTAAATTCATCATTTGAATAGTCTCCTGAGTGCCTCCAGACTTTCTTCACTATATATATATATATACACATGTACGTATGTATGCATATCTCTCTCTATGTGTCTATATATACAGCATGTGTGTATATATTCCACTGTGTATATGTATGTATATATATATAATTATATATTCAAAATGTATTTATTTATTTTTTGCCCACTATAGAGTATATCACACACACACTTTCCCCATACATACATGCAAACATGCTTAACATTCCACATACATACTATAGATATCATACAATACAAACTTACATACATGATACATACATATACAAGCAGACATACCCAGGGCTTTAAAAAGAAGACTGGTGGCCACTGTACTGTAAGAAGCCGATGGAGCTCAATCCCATGTGCAGGGAGCTCAGTAGATGAGAAGGCAAGACTAAGATCTTTAATATTAGTTCCCATAATCTTTCAAGTTATGAAATTAAAGTTTTAGAGAAAGGGATGAAATATGCCCCCACTGTCTCTATTAACAAATTCTCCACTTTCGTGGATATACATAAGTACATCAGGAAACTGTGCCTTAAGAAATTCTTTCTAACAAAAGAATGTGTACAGGAATTCGGTGCTGCTAACATAGAAGCAAATACCTCCTTTAAACCAAGGTCCATTTTCTTTCCGCAGCATGTGAAAGGTCACTTTATGGAAACCTTTTCCTCCTTAGTACAGGATGATTTACGAAACATAAAGAATACAGGAGTGAAATGCAATCTTACAATGAAAGAAAGGGATGCTTTGAAACATCTTAAAAATAATCAAGATTTGATTATCAAACCAGCAGACAAAGGGGGGGGGGGGTTTAGTAATGGACAGGAGCTGGTATGTCCAAGAAGTAAGGAAACATCTTAGTGATAGAGACACCTATCAGAAGTTAAGAACAGATTCCACAGTAAGAGTTCAAGGAAATCTGGAAGAACTCATTAAAGTATATGGGGACTTAGAGGTACTTACAAGCAAAGAACAGGAATTCATTATTAATAAAGATCCTGTAGTCCCAGTAATTTATCTCCTCCCAAAGGTCCATTGGATGCACAACATCCACCTGGGAGGCCAATAGTTTCAGGGATCGAATCAGTGACGGCAAACTTATCTGAAATGGTTGATTATCACCTACAACCTTTGGTAATGAAGAATAGATCCCATCTGAAGGATACAAAGGATCTCCTAAATTTTCTTTCAACGGTCCCGTAGGAAAATGACATGTATATGGTGACAGCGTAAGTCAAGTCCCTATACACCATTATAGGTTATCAGATGGGGATAAGAGCTATAACAGATTCTTTGCGTGAAAGTGAGTTAGAAATTAACACGCAAAACTACATTATTCATAGTGTACATTTCATTTTGGAGAATAACTATTTTATGTTTGATGGTGACTACTTCCTGCAGAAGGTTGGTACAGCCATGGGCACCAGGTTCGCCCCAAGCTATGCTAACATCTTTATGGGGAAATGATAAACCGATTTTATTTGGGGACCAAACCCGTTTGGGGTGAGCCTGGTGTCCTGGAAACGGTACATAGACGACATCATCTTTCTGTGGAAGGGTGAAAGGGAAGACCTAGACAACTTTTGCACCTATCTTAACACCAATTTTTGGAACATCGAGATTACCTTCACTATAAGCAATATAGAGGTCAATTATTTGGATGTCACTACATATATTAAGAATGACACTTTATATACAAAAGTAATTACAAAATTAACTGACTCTCAGGCCTACATTGAGAAGAACAGTTGCCACGACAAGAATTGGCTCGATTCAATTCCGAATAGCCAATTCAAACGGATAAAACGGAATTGTTCGGAAGAAGCCACATGCAGAGAACAATTAGACCTATTAGAGACTAGGTTCTTGAATTGTGGATATGAAGAGGCTTCGCTGAAGGTAGTAAATAATGAAATCATACAATTGGATAGGAAAATTCTTCTGAGTAACAACAAAAGCACAGAAACAACCAACAAATTTGAATATGCTTTCATTACAGGCTATAATGAAAAGCATAACATTTTGGAAAAATCTTTCAAAAAACATTGGGGAGTTCTTAAAAAAGACCCCATTTTGAAGGAAGTGTTACCTGAACACCCTATCTTCATATATAGGAGGGCGCCCAATCTAAAAAATTCATTAGTACGAAGTGATCTTCCACCTGTGAAAAAAGTGGAATAAGGAGCAACAAGGGATTTCATAGGTGTGGCTCCTGTATCGGCTGCAGGGAAATTACCACGGATAGTGGGAAGAAACTAGAGAATTTAAACATTAATAGTGCAGTCCATGAAATATGGGATTTTATCACTTGTAATGTTAGGAACGTGGTATATGCTATTGAGTGTGCATGCCATTTATTTTATATTGGACGCACATCAAGGCAACTGAAAATACGGGTAGGAGAGCACCTTAGAAACATCAGAAGGGGACTGGACACCCATGCATTGTCCAGCCATTTTAAAAAAGTTCACAACTGTGATCCTAAACAGATCATTAGGTTTGTTGGAATAAAACGAGTGGAATGTGGCCGTCGACAAAAGGATACCTCTAAAAGTTTGGCTAAGGCAGAAATGGAACTTATATAAAATATAACACGTTGATACCCACAGGGTTAAACTCAGACTTTGAGTTAAAATGGTTCCTTTAATGCCTTATAGTGAATTTTGAGTCTATATGGGGTTAATATGGAAAAAAAATTTGTCCTGCATTGTTTACATAATTTTTAAGTGAAAATAATTTTCTTTAGGAATTTATTATTGTTATGTGGGGAATGATCAATTGCCATTATGAGATTTTATATATATTTATGTTTAACACATCCGTTTTTTTAGTTAAAAACGATCCTTTTATTCTTAACAGTGACACCATTCTTTAATAAAGACGTTTCTCACTGTCTATTTGAATGTATCTGGACTGAAAGATAGCTGCTCCAGTAAAAGTATTGCTGTTTATGGAGAACGCGGTTGCCTAGCAACATATCACGGACTAAGAGGGCGGAAGTGACGCGCCCGGCTGGAATAAGTTGGGGCGGAAGTGGCGATATGAGAGAAGTCCATGCAAGCACCGCAAGAAGACACGTGTGTATATTCCCGAACTCATGTCACGTGACACAGAAGCTGGAGCGGTTGCTGTGGCAACAGTAGACAACAGCATGGGGCGGCCATTTGCACACAGGTGCAAACGTTAATGATAGAATTTTTTATTGGCGGACTGTGTAATAAATAGTGGTACTGGGATTGTGGAGACACACTACCTTGAAAAAGGGTCCAGATAGGACCTGAAACGCGTTGGTGAGATGCGGGGAGATTACCTAGTTGGCATCTGGTGGAGGCACTTATTGAATCCAGGAGGCTGAAAACCCGGGAGGCCACCTGGCACTTTTATACATCTAAGCAATTCTGAGAGCCTGTCAGGTTCTCAGAGTGTCCGGTAATTGCACACCTTTATTGCCCACTGGGCTTCTCTTAAGTTACCTGTGTGTCTCAATTTTATTTGGACTGGATGTTATTGAAGATTTTATGTTATATGTTGTTGTGCTTGTCTTATATTAAAAAAACATTGGTGCACTATTCTGTCCACATTTCCTCTATTTCATGTCTACCCTGAGAGGGAATTAATCAAGAGAACGAATATTTAACAGAGTGCGGTGGATTTCATTACACGCTGAAGATACAAGTGGCATACAGGAATGTATACTGCTGAAATTTTTCTTATTTTTCATATGAACTTGTGATAGATATTTAGTACCCATTTAGAGGAGCGCCATATATCATTTTCACCAATTTCCTGTTTTACACTGATCTTCATCAATGCCAGCGGGTCTCTTTGGAAAATGTAGTTTTTTCCTCACAGCCGTAGTTGGCATAGAAAATGAAAGAGAAGATGTTGCAGTGTCAGGTTTCACTTGAGCTGACAATTTTCTCACCAACAGCTCTTTGAATCTTTGCAGATTTGTTCCCGTAAGAAAGAAAGATACAACATATGACTTAAAACTAGGATCAAGTACGGTTGCCAAAATATAGTGATCTGATTTCAAAAGCTGGCACTCCAGTCTTTGACATGAAGTTGCTGAATGTCAAAAATGTCCCCAAATTTTTCAGGCCATGACAGTATCTCCTGCATGCCCCTGTCATATTTAAAAAAAAAATCTGCACTACCAAATGAATTGTGTGAGCAAAACATGGGACATTTTGGAATTCACCCAGATGTAAAGCTCTCACAATATTGGTGGCATTGTCAGATATCAAAAATCCTGAGTAGTCCAAGTGGAGTAAGTCATTGTGCAATGATTTCCCAGAGTTTTTCTAATAGGTTTTCAGCAGTGTACCTCTCACTGAAACCAATGATTCACAGCGTAGCCTGCCTCAGAATGAGATGGAATTTGTGAGATGCTGCTGCTACTGGTGCTGAGGAAGGCAATACATCTACCCAGTAGGCAGTCATAGTCATGTACAGGCTGGGAATTGCTTGTCTAGTGAAGTGGAATTTGCTACCGGGGACACAGTATGTCCATCAACTGTCTAAATTACACTGCACTAATTACAGATACTGGACACACGTCTAATGCAAGCATAGTTGTTATGGCTTTGCAATGGGGGGACTGCTGTCATGCTTCATCTTCCTTGCAAAGGATTGTTGAACAGTCAATTGTTTGTAAAACTACAAGTAGTCTTCCTGGTCTCCTTCTGAGATGAAGATCAATTCTCAGCAGCAAAAGCAGCAGCAATAGGTGTAGCACTATAGGAACATTATGTTTATAAGCACCACTACTACTGGAGTCATTATGTGTACAAGCGTCACCACTACTGGAGGCATTATGTGTACAAGCGGCACCACTACTGGAGGCATTATGTGTATAAGCAGCCCCCTCCCTCCCTGACACTCTCTCTAATTTCTGTTTGCACTCCCCCTTTTTCTGTCACCCTGATACCCTCTTTATTTCCCCTCTCATCCTTTTCTTTCTCTTTCTCCATGACACCCTCTCTCTCTCTCATCTCTTCCTTTTTTACATAAACCCTCTCTTTCTTTCTCCTCTCACTCTCCTCTCCCCCGGACACCCTCTTGGTCTCTCACTCTTCTCTCTCTCCTGCCCCTCTAAGGGGCATCATAGTGACAACAGGAAGGGGGGCCCTTTCAAGATTTGCTATGGGGACCACAAAGTTCTAGTTACACTCCTGAGTGCATCTTAGGTGATTTTGCCCTCCAAGCCACTGGAATTAATAACCAACAGCTTAGAGGGTAAAAACTGAAATTGGCAGCAATATTCTGCAGTGTCCTGTTTGTCCATTTTGCTAGAGATGAGCGGGTTTAGTATTCGGAGCACCGAACCCACACGAACATTAAGATTCGAGCTGGGATCTGAGTCCGGCTCAGGACTTCTTACCTTGCTCAGATCCCAAAGCGAGGCCAAATGTCATCCAGCTTTGGCATCTTGATACAAGTCAGGATCCCAGAGTCAGCATTCTGACAATTGATGGGATTATGGTGTCAGCATACCAAAAGCTGGTTTGCTGTCTGAATCCCAATATATATGATTGTAATGTTTTAAATGTATATTTTATACTATACAGTTTCAATTGTTTTTATTTGCTGTTTATTCATGTTAAAGCATTACTATAGACATCCGTAGATTTCAGATTGGTAAACTTTCCCACATCCCTTTCTGGATGCTATTTACCATCAGAAGCCTTGTTTGCTTGTGCCTGGAACCCTTTTAACACACTCTTACAGGTTCTTGTAATCAACTGCTTCTCAACCATAAACAATAGTAACACCTGACCTGTATTCTCATATAAATATATTAGTATATAAACTGTAAGAGTTCATTGTTTTTTTAAATGGCTAAATAAGTATGATCAGGAAGTTTATATCTCTAGTATATAAATTAAAAATGTAAATAGAAACTTTAACTACTGGACCTTTACACTACAGTTGGCTCCAGTGGCTGTTTGTACCTATGAACTGCAGGACTGGAGACCCCTAGTTACAATCCGCCACCAGCTCAGAGTCAGCGAAGTCAGATGCAGTCGATGAAACTGCACTGGCTTGACTGTGACTGGCAGTGACTTTCTATTGGAAGTCCTACCTGACAGTCAGAGACACTATAGCAGTCCCATTGGGAGTTGTTGCCTCCCTCCAGGACAGCCAGACCGGGCTGCAATAGGCATAAGTCTGGCTTTTTGAAGGAAGCCAGCTCCCTGCCTTGTCAGATTCAGCTGGCTTCTATGGGCTGCAGCCAATGCAGTCCATAGAAGCCATGATTTTGTGCATGTGCAGTACCATCACTTCTACTGTGAATGCCCCTGGTCCTGGCATCTGTGAGCTGCACGTAGCGCAGGCATCGGGACCCAGACGGCGGGACCAAGGCGATAGGACCCGGGTGGTGGAGGGGACAAGGATGGGAGGACCAGCAGCATCGCCAGCGGCAGTCCTCCTCCTCCAACAAGGTAGGAGCCGCTGCTGGTTGGCACATGAAACAGGATACACCATGTCTACAGTCCAATATGCTAATCTGTTATTTGACTCAATACTGCCATTTTCATATCATTTTATGTTACATGATTATTTATGGGGTTTTTTATTATTATTTAATTATATGAACTCCTCATCCTCTTTACCATCAGTTGTGATACATTTTGCTTAAGTTTCTATTATTCTTATTTGACTCGGAAGCATTTTTTCTAAAGGAAAAGCATCTTACATTACCCAAGCTACTATATATTCAGCTACATTCTAAAAAATAAACATAGAATACCATTTCAAAATCAAAATTAAGTGGTCATTTATAGGTATAATATACTTTATGAATACATTTACCATTAGATCAATCAAATTATTTACAATTATTGTATTATATAATGGGCGTACATATTCATAATACACACCAAAGTGCAATGTTTTTGTGTCTTCATAACTATAACCAATGTATTTTATTGTACTTTTATGTACATTTTCTCATCCTCAGTTATCGCCTTGCTTGATTAATTTCCATTAATTGTATTACAATTCAAATATTAGCTTAATGTTCTGATGTGTGTGGTATAGTCAGATGCCCCAGTTAACTAACAGTCGATTTATTTTATTCTACAATGAAAGTTAGAATTCATTCTTTTAATTATGTATTATGCATAAGTGACTACGTTAACATTACTTTCCAGCGTTCAACTAAAATGATTAAACCAAGATTTAATAAAATGCAATTGTCTGGACCATATCATGATTTTTAATGATTTAATATTATAAATTATAAAACATTTCCAAAAATTAAACTTAAACATTAATTAAAATCTATCAAACTTTGCAGATGAATTAACCATTTTTAAAGGCTTTCAGAAATAAAGTTTAGGAAATATAGAATTGCAATGCATTTAGTTATAATTCAAATAGTTGTAACTGGTATTACTGCATGGTGTTAGTATTTGAAGCTTTCAAACAATCAGTAGTGAGAGGAGGCGATACTCACCTCATAATATTTTAAAACTGTGGCCAATGTGCTCAAAATTGGTGGAAGGAGTATCTTGTTTTTGTCTGTTATTTTTGCATATTTTTATTCAAAGTAAACTATTCTGTCATCACTTTATATTTTCAGAACAAACACAAGCAATGCTGAATGGCAAAAGTAACAAGTCACCAATTTGTCCTAATTACAATGGATGATAAAACTGTATTTATCCGACATGCATCTCCAAAAAATTAAAATTTTTCCAAAACTATTTAAGTGTGATGTACAGTATAACCAACTATTTTGGTACAAAAAACCCCTCAAAATTATCAGTTTGTAAAGATAAGGTAAAGTTGGACACATAAATCATTTTCTGATTACAGTATTCATAAAATCACTTTAAATGTTAAACTGTTAATTATGTCTCTGATGACATTACATAGAACAGCATAAAGTGATTCCAGATTGTTTTTTATATATATATATATATATATATATATATATATATGTGGTGAATCAAGACCCTTTAAAAGTAGAATGGACAACAATTTATAAGGCAATATTGTGAGTCAGTGCAAACCTGCTAAGCTGAAACAAACATCAATTTACAGACAGAGCCATTTTAATTTTGGTCTCATCAGGGCTGAGCTGTCTGGTCTAATCAGCAATGAATACAGATGAAACTCAGAAAATTAGAATATCGTGCAAAATTTCATTTATTTCCGTAAAAGGTGAAACTAATATATTATATAGAATCGTTACATGCAAAGTGAATATTTCAAGCCTTTATTTGTTATAATTTTGATTATTGTGGTTTACAGCTTAAGAAATACAAATTCCAAAATCTCAGAAATTTTTAATATTACATAAAATCAATAAGAAAAGGATTTTAAACACAGAAATGCCAGCCCTCTGAAAAGTCTAATCATAATTCACCTGTAACAATAGGAAGATTTTAAAATTAAGGCCCAGATTTATTGAGCCTTGGAGAGTGATAAATTGCATGATGATAAAGTTCCAACCAACCAGCTCCTATCTGTTGTGTTACAGGCTGTGTTTGAAAAATGATAGTTAGGAGCTCATTGGTTGCTACTTTATCACCGTGCAATTTATCACTCTCCAAGGCTTGATAAATCTGGGCTTCTAAGTTTTAAGCTAAAGGCTACAAGTCTGAGCTGGTCAATGTGATTTTCATGACATATTTTCCATATGCCATATTTTCATGACATTACTAATTCACTTGCAATTAATTTAGAAATGGCATGAAAGAGTGGGGAAAACCTGAATACCCCAAAAAGTGGTAAATAAGATAGCAGGACAGTTTAGAATGATGATAGTTACCCTAAGCAAAGTATTGGAGGCAATTAAATTGTACAAAATGGTGTAAAAGATGATTTTAGCAACTGTTAAAAATGATGAAATTATAGGTATATTAAATTGTCCCTATAGCAATATTTATGAGTGTATATACAAGTTTCAAAAACCTGCTTCCCATCAATACCATATAACTCATCATTTAACATATTTTATAGTTTTTTAAATAACATGGATAACAGTGGTTGGCCAGAGCTCTCAGATACCTGTGTATGACCCTTAGCAGATTCAACAAAAAAACCTTTCAATACAGTACAATTTTCTGGTATGAAGCCTCTGGGATTCTGGAATAAGTATAGACAATAAATGTGCATTACACTAATATTGTGATGCCAACTATTCTTAATACTAATATTGGAATGAAATATTACAATTTATGATCAAAATAGTCTCTGTGTTATCCCAAAATGGACCTTGATCCTGCATGTGCATTGTCAAAGTTGAAAATATTACATACACACCACATGCAAACACCAAACAGAGTGGCCTCTGTGCATGTGTGTAATCACCGTGCGTATGCATACCCACACGCTACGTACACTGGTTCATGAGCCTTGCATATTGGCACATGGAATGAGTATATATGCGATAGTACACGCATTCGCACAGAAAAGCCACAAAGACAATATTCAATATTCTATTTCTATAGTGCATAATTTACACATAGTCTCCATACACATTGACAGCAACTTACATACACTTAAAATGTAGAACAATAGAGTTATTCAGCTTTACAGGATGTGAGGGGACAGAGCAAGGTTAGGACTTAGTGTTTGGTATCCAGCTGTGCAGTATTTTGTGATCTACATTCCGGTTGCTATTTGCAGTTGATCGCATGTTTCTGCGTGTAGATATATGCAGAGATATAATATTAGCAAACTGTTATGATACTGTACTCAGGCTATTCGGCGGGAACCCAGTGGCGAACACTTGCAAGCACACCTGGACCAAGCATCGCCCATTCATTAAATCCAACCTATGACCCCTCCTGTACTGTAAATGACTTGCCCCATGACCTATGGAAGAAGAGCTTACATTTCCCATTGTACTGTATTTGGACCCATTGTATAAATGTGAGGCTTCCTGAACAGGCTCAGTCTATTCTCTGAAGGTCATCTTGCTAAGACAGACTGAGTCCTGGGACAAGGAGTGCTCGCGAACAAACGTATGTATTATTGGCTGTAGCTCTTCTCTGTAATATTGTTGTATCTTTTATCTGTATCTTTTGAGTAAATACTGTTGATGCGTTGGACCACAACATTACATTTAACTACTGGTGTCACATTCCATTCTTGTTTGGGGATAAGGTGTATTCAGCCACATGTGTCGCTGCATTGTGCGCATAGCATGTCAGCGTATATATGCAACGTGCATACATATCTTAGCAGTTATTTGCTTATGTTTGATGGCCACAGAGGCCTGAACCACAGTGTGATAAGGTATTGCTTTTCCTTGTATAATAATCAAACTTTACAGCATATACGATTAACCTGAGATAAAAATGCACAGTCTATGACATTGTGAATTGTAGGTAAGGTATTCTTATAATAATCAGCCATTCCTTTACTAGGGTAAATTCCACACAAAAAAGATTTCTTAGTCCAAATAAAAGGAAATGTTGCTTATGTATACACAGTAACTTATGTAGCTCCAAGTCCTTAGCAGATGAATGGATATTCTGGTTTCTTCAAATTCCAACATATACATTTCCCACAGTGTCACACAGCACCTCCAAATAAAATCATAAAGGAGAACTCCCATAGTGTTAATAACATAAAATGTATTAAGACATCAAGTAATAAATGATAAACATTAAATCACAGGTAAAAAAATGGCAGCATACCAAAGAAAACTTTCAGTAAGAAAACTTTACTTTTCATAAGAACAATGCAGGATGTAAAGAGAAAAAATTGTATTTATTAAGGAAGTATTTTCTTTATTTTGAATAATAATTTTTTTGTTAGATGGACAGTATTATTAACAAAAAAATGGATCTTCAATGGGCAGTATATCTGTATCTGCCTACACAAACCTTTTCATTGGGTGATGGGAGGATCTTTGTGTGCTAAATGAAAATCCTTTTATTCATTGTATACCTGAATGTGAATTCATTCTGTAGATATATTTTAATGTGGGGTCATACCAACGAATGTCTTAATAACGTTTGTTTTAGCATTAATAATATTAATGACAGTAAGCTTTTTATCCTTAACCAAACACTGCCAAAAAGTTAATTTCTTGGATCTAACTATTCATAAAGAGGGAAAAAATCTGGGTATACAAAATTCTCAAAATCACCTTACAGCAATTTGTACTGTATATTACTGTAGTATGTACAGCCATTATCACCGCATGTGGCTTAAGAATATCCCCAAGATGCAGTTACATTGTAACTGTACTAATGTGGGGATGTTCCATAAGTTAGTCAAAGATCTAAAACAGACATTTTTCAGCAAAGGATATGTGTCTAATACTACAGTACAATATACATGTTTGTTATATACTATACATTGATTAATCATTAGTTGAGTGTGGAAATTATTTAAAAATATACATAAAATACTCTACCTAATGGAAATGTTATAGTTTTACAGATGGTTTTATTGCTGGAGGGGTTTATTACACTTTTAGATTAATTATTCACAATCAATATTAAGGCCCTATTTGTTCAAGGTGTGTAGCTCATGCAGTAAATCCACTTGCTTTCAACTCTATCTGCTGTTTGGGTATTATCCCCTACTCTCCAATTCTTGTGTACTTTTGCTATAGCCATAAATTTCAGGCCATCTGGGTTACAATTGTGTATTGTCCATAAGTGGTATGACATGCTATTTTTCTGAAATACTTTGATTATATAACTTATGTGCTTGCTCATCCTCACTCTCAGGTTTCTAATTGTGTGTCCAACATACTGCATCTGACATGGACAGTAATATACATCGATCACACTCTGACTATTTCAAGTAGGTACATCTTTCACCTTGCATTGTTCCTTTATCTTATTTGATGTTATTGTGATGGTAGGTGATGTACTGTACTTCTGAATCCCAGATGTCTGTAGTTCATGCAAAGTCAATAGTGATTAAAAAAATGTTTTCATGTCTTGTCCTTCCATAGTAGTTTGTGTTTCTTTGACCTGAAATTTTAAGTGTTTCCTGACTAGTTTCTTCCTAAGGTCTTGCACTTTACTGAATAACACACCTGGTTTATTTGGTAAGATGCTGGATAGTTTACTGTCCATGTGAAGTATGGGCCAGGGTTTGTTTAAAATATTTTGTACTTTGTGTGAAATCCCTGTGTAAATTGTGATACAGTATACTTTCTTCTCATCTTTGATTGTGGGTTTGTCTCTATAATTCAGTAATGTTTCCCTGGGTTTGTTTTTAGTCGTGATGAAAGCTTCCTCTACTAGAGCCATGTCATAATTTTACTCCTTGAATTGTTGTTTCAAATTTTTCCATGGTGTACATAATCATACGTATTTAAGCAGTTCCATCTTATCCATGTGAATTGACCTTATGGTATACTTGTTATCCAACTGGGATGGTGGTCGCTTCCTGCTTTGATGAAACTGCTCACATTAACCTTTTTATAATGTGTCTTAGTATTAATCTTGTGACTATGTATGAAAATGTCTACATCAAGAAATTCTATACTCTACACTCATTTAAACTATACCTATTTTGTAGTGAATTCAGCACTATGTAATTGTCAGCCATTGCTTTGGACAATTATATGCAGAATAACTGATGTGAACTGCTGGTTTTTACATTATTTGCTGTTATTTGTTTATTTGTACAAGTAAACCTAGTGCAAATTCAGTCATTACTTAGTCCTGTTAAGTTATCCCTTTATACAAATGCACATCTTGCAGAGGAGTGCACAGCATGGGACAACACAAGACCAACAAACACTATGGCAAATATCTGGGTAAGTAACATCCATCTTTCCACAAAATTTGTAATATTGGAGTTAATGGTAGAGGGTGTGAGAATCAAAATGTGAGAGATTTTGTGAGAGTTCTCCTGTTTTTTTTTAAAGTGGCAATCATTTGCATGGCAAAACCAGGTTGAGTTTGCCATTGAAATGATTGCCAACAAGGTAGGAGCCGCTGCTGGTTGGAACATGAAACAGGATACACCATGTCTACAGTCCAATATGCTAATCTGTTATTTGACTCAATACTGCCATTTTCATATCATTTTATGTTACATGATTATTTATGGGGTTTTTTATTATTATTTAATTATATGAACTCCTCATCCTCTTTACCATCAGTTGTAATACATTTTGCTTAAGTTTCTATTATTCTTATTTGACTCGGAAGCATTTTTTCTAAATGAAAAGCATCTTACATTACCCAAGCTACTATATATTCAGCTACATTCTAAAAAATAAACATAGAATACCATTTCAAAATCAAAATTAAGTGGTCATTTATAGGTATAATATACTTTATGAATACATTTACCATTAGATCAATCAAATTATTTACAATTATTGTATTATATAATGGGCGTACATATTCATAATACACACCAAAGTGCAATGTTTTTGTGTCTTCATAACTATAACCAATGTATTTTATTGTACTTTTATGTACATTTTCTCATCCTCAGTTATCGCCTTGCTTGATTAATTTCCATTAATTGTATTACAATTCAAATATTAGCTTAATGTTCTGATGTGTGTGGTATAGTCAGATGCCCCAGTTAACTAACAGTTGATTTATTTTATTCTACAATGAAAGTTAGAATTCATTCTTTTAATTATGTATTATGCATAAGTGACTACGTTAACATTACTTTCCAGCGTTCAACTAAAATGATTAAACCAAGATTTAATAAAATGCAATTGTCTGGACCATATCATGATTTTTAATGATTTAATATTATAAATTATAAAACATTTCCAAAAATTAAACTTAAACATTAATTAAAATCTATCAAACTTTGCAGATGAATTAACCATTTTTAAAGGCTTTCAGAAATAAAGTTTAGGAAATATAGAATTGCAATGCATTTAGTTATAATTCAAATAGTTGTAACTGGTATTACTGCATGGTGTTAGTATTTGAAGCTTTCAAACAATCAGTAGTGAGAGGAGGCGATACTCACCTCATAATATTTTAAAACTGTGGCCAATGTGCTCAAAATTGGTGGAAGGAGTATCTTGTTTTTGTCTGTTATTTTTGCATATTTTTATTCAAAGTAAACTATTCTGTCATCACTTTATATTTTCAGAACAAACACAAGCAATGCTGAATGGCAAAAGTAACAAGTCACCAATTTGTCCTAATTACAATGGATGATAAAACTGTATTTATCCGACATGCATCTCCAAAAAATTAAAATTTTTCCAAAACTATTTAAGTGTGATGTACAGTATAACCAACTATTTTGGTACAAAAAACCCCTCAAAATTATCAGTTTGTAAAGATAAGGTAAAGTTGGACACATAAATTATTTTCTGATTACAGTATTCATAAAATCACTTTAAATGTTAAACTGTTAATTATGTCTCTGATGACATTACATAGAACAGCATAAAGTGATTCCAGATTGTTTTTTTTTATATATATATATATATATATATGTGGTGAATCAAGACCCTTTAAAAGTAGAATGGACAACAATTTATAAGGCAATATTGTGAGTCAGTGCAAACCTGCTAAGCTGAAACAAACATCAATTTACAGACAGAGCCATTTTAATTTTGGTCTCATCAGGGCTGAGCTGTCTGGTCTAATCAGCAATGAATACAGATGAAACTCAGAAAATTAGAATATCGTGCAAAATTTCATTTATTTCCGTAAAAGGTGAAACTAATATATTATATAGAATCGTTACATGCAAAGTGAATATTTCAAGCCTTTATTTGTTATAATTTTGATTATTGTGGTTTACAGCTTAAGAAATACAAATTCCAAAATCTCAGAAATTTTTAATATTACATAAAATCAATAAGAAAAGGATTTTAAACACAGAAATGCCAGCCCTCTGAAAAGTATAATCATAATTCACCTGTAACAATAGGAAGATTTTAAAATTAAGGCCCAGATTTATTGAGCCTTGGAGAGTGATAAATTGCATGATGATAAAGTTCCAACCAACCAGCTCCTATCTGTTGTGTTACAGGCTGTGTTTGAAAAATGATAGTTAGGAGCTCATTGGTTGCTACTTTATCACCGTGCAATTTATCACTCTCCAAGGCTTGATAAATCTGGGCTTCTAAGTTTTAAGCTAAAGGCTACAAGTCTGAGCTGGTCAATGTGATTTTCATGACATATTTTCCATATGCCATATTTTTATGACATTACTAATTCACTTGCAATTAATTTAGAAATGGCATGAAAGAGTGGGGAAAACCTGAATACCCCAAAAAGTGGTAAATAAGATAGCAGGACAGTTTAGAATGATGATAGTTACCCTAAGCAAAGTATTGGAGGCAATTAAATTGTACAAAATGGTGTAAAAGATGATTTTAGCAACTGTTAAAAATGATGAAATTATAGGTATATTAAATTGTCCCTATAGCAATATTTATGAGTGTATATACAAGTTTCAAAAACCTGCTTCCCATCAATACCATATAACTCATCATTTAACATATTTTATAGTTTTTTAAATAACATGGATAACAGTGGTTGGCCAGAGCTCTCAGATACCTGTGTATGACCCTTAGCAGATTCAACAAAAAAACCTTTCAATACAGTACAATTTTCTGGTATGAAGCCTCTGGGATTCTGGAATAAGTATAGACAATAAATGTGCATTACACTAATATTGTGATGCCAACTATTCTTAATACTAATATTGGAATGAAATATTACAATTTATGATCAAAATAGTCTCTGTGTTATCCCAAAATGGACCTTGATCCTGCATGTGCATTGTCAAAGTTGAAAATATTACATACACACCACATGCAAACACCAAACAGAGTGGCCTCTGTGCATGTGTGTAATCACCGTGCGTATGCATACCCACACGCTACGTACACTGGTTCATGAGCCTTGCATATTGGCACATGGAATGAGTATATATGCGATAGTACACACATTCGCACAGAAAAGCCACAAAGACAATATTCAATATTCTATTTCTATAGTGCATAATTTACACATAGTCTCCATACACATTGACAGCAACTTACATACACTTAAAATGTAGAACAATAGAGTTATTCAGCTTTACAGGATGTGAGGGGACAGAGCAAGGTTAGGACTTAGTGTTTGGTATCCAGCTGTGCAGTATTTTGTGATCTACATTCCGGTTGCAATTTGCAGTTGATCGCATGTTTCTGCGTGTAGATATATGCAGAGATATAATATTAGCAAACTGTTATGATACTGTACTCAGGCTATTCGGCGGGAACCCAGTGGCGAACACTTGCAAGCACACCTGGACCAAGCATCGCCCATTCATTAAATCCAACCTATGACCCCTCCTGTACTGTAAATGACTTGCCCCATGACCTATGGAAGAAGAGCTTACATTTCCCATTGTACTGTATTTGGACCCATTGTATAAATGTGAGGCTTCCTGAACAGGCTCAGTCTATTCTCTGAAGGTCATCTTGCTAAGACAGACTGAGTCCTGGGACAAGGAGTGCTCGCGAACAAACGTATGTATTATTGGCTGTAGCTCTTCTCTGTAATATTGTTGTATCTTTTATCTGTATCTTTTGAGTAAATACTGTTGATGCGTTGGACCACAACATTACATTTAACTACTGGTGTCACATTCCATTCTTGTTTGGGGATAAGGTGTATTCAGCCACATGTGTCGCTGCATTGTGCGCATAGCATGTCAGCGTATATATGCAACGTGCATACATATCTTAGCAGTTATTTGCTTATGTTTGATGGCCACAGAGGCCTGAACCACAGTGTGATAAGGTATTGCTTTTCCTTGTATAATAATCAAACTTTACAGCATATACGATTAACCTGAGATAAAAATGCACAGTCTATGACATTGTGAATTGTAGGTAAGGTATTCTTATAATAATCAGCCATTCCTTTACTAGGGTAAATTCCACACAAAAAAGATTTCTTAGTCCAAATAAAAGGAAATGTTGCTTATGTATACACAGTAACTTATGTAGCTCCAAGTCCTTAGCAGATGAATGGATATTCTGGTTTCTTCAAATTCCAACATATACATTTCCCACAGTGTCACACAGCACCTCCAAATAAAATCATAAAGGAGAACTCCCATAGTGTTAATAACATAAAATGTATTAAGACATCAAGTAATAAATGATAAACATTAAATCACAGGTAAAAAAATGGCAGCATACCAAAGAAAACTTTCAGTAAGAAAACTTTACTTTTCATAAGAACAATGCAGGATGTAAAGAGAAAAAATTGTATTTATTAAGGAAGTATTTTCTTTATTTTGAATAATAATTTTTTTGTTAGATGGACAGTATTATTAACAAAAAAATGGATCTTCAATGGGCAGTATATCTGTATCTGCCTACACAAACCTTTTCATTGGGTGATGGGAGGATCTTTGTGTGCTAAATGAAAATCCTTTTATTCATTGTATACCTGAATGTGAATTCATTCTGTAGATATATTTTAATGTGGGGTCATACCAACGAATGTCTTAATAACGTTTGTTTTAGCATTAATAATATTAATGACAGTAAGCTTTTTATCCTTAACCAAACACTGCCAAAAAGTTAATTTCTTGGATCTAACTATTCATAAAGAGGGAAAAAATCTGGGTATACAAAATTCTCAAAATCACCTTACAGCAATTTGTACTGTATATTACTGTAGTATGTACAGCCATTATCACCGCATGTGGCTTAAGAATATCCCCAAGATGCAGTTACATTGTAACTGTACTAATGTGGGGATGTTCCATAAGTTAGTCAAAGATCTAAAACAGACATTTTTCAGCAAAGGATATGTGTCTAATACTACAGTACAATATACATGTTTGTTATATACTATACATTGATTAATCATTAGTTGAGTGTGGAAATTATTTAAAAATATACATAAAATACTCTACCTAATGGAAATGTTATAGTTTTACAGATGGTTTTATTGCTGGAGGGGTTTATTACACTTTTAGATTAATTATTCACAATCAATATTAAGGCCCTATTTGTTCAAGGTGTGTAGCTCATGCAGTAAATCCACTTGCTTTCAACTCTATCTGCTGTTTGGGTATTATCCCCTACTCTCCAATTCTTGTGTACTTTTGCTATAGCCATAAATTTCAGGCCATCTGGGTTACAATTGTGTATTGTCCATAAGTGGTATGACATGCTATTTTTCTGAAATACTTTGATTATATAACTTATGTGCTTGCTCATCCTCACTCTCAGGTTTCTAATTGTGTGTCCAACATACTGCATCTGACATGGACAGTAATATACATCGATCACACTCTGACTATTTCAAGTAGGTACATCTTTCACCTTGCATTGTTCCTTTATCTTATTTGATGTTATTGTGATGGTAGGTGATGTACTGTACTTCTGAATCCCAGATGTCTGTAGTTCATGCAAAGTCAATAGTGATTAAAAAAATGTTTTCATGTCTTGTCCTTCCATAGTAGTTTGTGTTTCTTTGACCTGAAATTTTAAGTGTTTCCTGACTAGTTTCTTCCTAAGGTCTTGCACTTTACTGAATAACACACCTGGTTTATTTGGTAAGATGCTGGATAGTTTACTGTCCATGTGAAGTATGGGCCAGGGTTTGTTTAAAATATTTTGTACTTTGTGTGAAATCCCTGTGTAAATTGTGATACAGTATACTTTCTTCTCATCTTTGATTGTGGGTTTGTCTCTATAATTCAGTAATGTTTCCCTGGGTTTGTTTTTAGTCGTGATGAAAGCTTCCTCTACTAGAGCCATGTCATAATTTTACTCCTTGAATTGTTGTTTCAAATTTTTCCATGGTGTACATAATCATACGTATTTAAGCAGTTCCATCTTATCCATGTGAATTGACCTTATGGTATACTTGTTATCCAACTGGGATGGTGGTTGCTTCCTGCTTTGATGAAACTGCTCACATTAACCTTTTTATAATGTGTCTTAGTATTAATCTTGTGACTATGTATGAAAATGTCTACATCAAGAAATTCTATACTCTACACTCATTTAAACTATACCTATTTTGTAGTGAATTCAGCACTATGTAATTGTCAGCCATTGCTTTGGACAATTATATGCAGAATAACTGATGTGAACTGCTGGTTTTTACATTATTTGCTGTTATTTGTTTATTTGTACAAGTAAACCTAGTGCAAATTCAGTCATTACTTAGTCCTGTTAAGTTATCCCTTTATACAAATGCACATCTTGCAGAGGAGTGCACAGCATGGGACAACACAAGACCAACAAACACTATGGCAAATATCTGGGTAAGTAACATCCATCTTTCCACAAAATTTGTAATATTGGAGTTAATGGTAGAGGGTGTGAGAATCAAAATGTGAGAGATTTTGTGAGAGTTCTCCTGTTTTTTTTTAAAGTGGCAATCATTTGCATGGCAAAACCAGGTTGAGTTTGCCATTGAAATGATTGCCAACAAGGTAGGAGCCGCTGCTGGTTGGAACATGAAACAGGATACACCATGTCTACAGTCCAATATGCTAATCTGTTATTTGACTCAATACTGCCATTTTCATATCATTTTATGTTACATGATTATTTATGGGGTTTTTTATTATTATTTAATTATATGAACTCCTCATCCTCTTTACCATCAGTTGTAATACATTTTGCTTAAGTTTCTATTATTCTTATTTGACTCGGAAGCATTTTTTCTAAATGAAAAGCATCTTACATTACCCAAGCTACTATAAATTCAGGTACATTCTAAAAAATAAACATAGAATACCATTTCAAAATCAAAATTAAGTGGTCATTTATAGGTATAATATACTTTATGAATACATTTACCATTAGATCAATCAAATTATTTACAATTATTGTATTATATAATGGGCGTACATATTCATAATACACACCAAAGTGCAATGTTTTTGTGTCTTCATAACTATAACCAATGTATTTTATTGTACTTTTATGTATATTTTCTCATCCTCAGTTATCGCCTTGCTTGATTAATTTCCATTAATTGTATTACAATTCAAATATTAGCTTAATGTTCTGATGTGTGTGGTATAGTCAGATGCCCCAGTTAACTAACAGTTGATTTATTTTATTCTACAATGAAAGTTAGAATTCATTCTTTTAATTATGTATTATGCATAAGTGACTACGTTAACATTACTTTCCAGCGTTCAACTAAAATGATTAAACCAAGATTTAATAAAATGCAATTGTCTGGACCATATCATGATTTTTAATGATTTAATATTATAAATTATAAAACATTTCCAAAAATTAAACTTAAACATTAATTAAAATCTATCAAACTTTGCAGATGAATTAACCATTTTTAAAGGCTTTCAGAAATAAAGTTTAGGAAATATAGAATTGCAATGCATTTAGTTATAATTCAAATAGTTGTAACTGGTATTACTGCATGGTGTTAGTATTTGAAGCTTTCAAACAATCAGTAGTGAGAGGAGGCGATACTCACCTCATAATATTTTAAAACTGTGGCCAATGTGCTCAAAATTGGTGGAAGGAGTATCTTGTTTTTGTCTGTTATTTTTGCATATTTTTATTCAAAGTAAACTATTCTGTCATCACTTTATATTTTCAGAACAAACACAAGCAATGCTGAATGGCAAAAGTAACAAGTCACCAATTTGTCCTAATTACAATGGATGATAAAACTGTATTTATCCGACATGCATCTCCAAAAAATTAAAATTTTTCCAAAACTATTTAAGTGTGATGTACAGTATAACCAACTATTTTGGTACAAAAAACCCCTCAAAATTATCAGTTTGTAAAGATAAGGTAAAGTTGGACACATAAATCATTTTCTGATTACAGTATTCATAAAATCACTTTAAATGTTAAACTGTTAATTATGTCTCTGATGACATTACATAGAACAGCATAAAGTGATTCCAGATTGTTTTTTTTTATATATATATATATATATGTGGTGAATCAAGACCCTTTAAAAGTAGAATGGACAACAATTTATAAGGCAATATTGTGAGTCAGTGCAAACCTGCTAAGCTGAAACAAACATCAATTTACAGACAGAGCCATTTTAATTTTGGTCTCATCAGGGCTGAGCTGTCTGGTCTAATCAGCAATGAATACAGATGAAACTCAGAAAATTAGAATATCGTGCAAAATTTCATTTATTTCCGTAAAAGGTGAAACTAATATATTATATAGAATCGTTACATGCAAAGTGAATATTTCAAGCCTTTATTTGTTATAATTTTGATTATTGTGGTTTACAGCTTAAGAAATACAAATTCCAAAATCTCAGAAATTTTTAATATTACATAAAATCAATAAGAAAAGGATTTTAAACACAGAAATGCCAGCCCTCTGAAAAGTATAATCATAATTCACCTGTAACAATAGGAAGATTTTAAAATTAAGGCCCAGATTTATTGAGCCTTGGAGAGTGATAAATTGCATGATGATAAAGTTCCAACCAACCAGCTCCTATCTGTTGTGTTACAGGCTGTGTTTGAAAAATGATAGTTAGGAGCTCATTGGTTGCTACTTTATCACCGTGCAATTTATCACTCTCCAAGGCTTGATAAATCTGGGCTTCTAAGTTTTAAGCTAAAGGCTACAAGTCTGAGCTGGTCAATGTGATTTTCATGACATATTTTCCATATGCCATATTTTCATGACATTACTAATTCACTTGCAATTAATTTAGAAATGGCATGAAAGAGTGGGGAAAACCTGAATACCCCAAAAAGTGGTAAATAAGATAGCAGGACAGTTTAGAATGATGATAGTTACCCTAAGCAAAGTATTGGAGGCAATTAAATTGTACAAAATGGTGTAAAAGATGATTTTAGCAACTGTTAAAAATGATGAAATTATAGGTATATTAAATTGTCCCTATAGCAATATTTATGAGTGTATGTACAAGTTTCAAAAACCTGCTTCCCATCAATACCATATAACTCATCATTTAACATATTTTATAGTTTTTTAAATAACATGGATAACAGTGGTTGGCCAGAGCTCTCAGATACCTGTGTATGACCCTTAGCAGATTCAACAAAAAAACCTTTCAATACAGTACAATTTTCTGGTATGAAGCCTCTGGGATTCTGGAATAAGTATAGACAATAAATGTGCATTACACTAATATTGTGATGCCAACTATTCTTAATACTAATATTGGAATGAAATATTACAATTTATGATCAAAATAGTCTCTGTGTTATCCCAAAATGGACCTTGATCCTGCATGTGCATTGTCAAAGTTGAAAATATTACATACACACCACATGCAAACACCAAACAGAGTGGCCTCTGTGCATGTGTGTAATCACCGTGCGTATGCATACCCACACGCTACGTACACTGGTTCATGAGCCTTGCATATTGGCACATGGAATGAGTATATATGCGATAGTACACGCATTCGCACAGAAAAGCCACAAAGACAATATTCAATATTCTATTTCTATAGTGCATAATTTACACATAGTCTCCATACACATTGACAGCAACTTACATACACTTAAAATGTAGAACAATAGAGTTATTCAGCTTTACAGGATGTGAGGGGACAGAGCAAGGTTAGGACTTAGTGTTTGGTATCCAGCTGTGCAGTATTTTGTGATCTACATTCCGGTTGCAATTTGCAGTTGATCGCATGTTTCTGCGTGTAGATATATGCAGAGATATAATATTAGCAAACTATTATGATACTGTACTCAGGCTATTCGGCGGGAACCCAGTGGCGAACACTTGCAAGCACACCTGGACCAAGCATCGCCCATTCATTAAATCCAACCTATGACCCCTCCTGTACTGTAAATGACTTGCCCCATGACCTATGGAAGAAGAGCTTACATTTCCCATTGTACTGTATTTGGACCCATTGTATAAATGTGAGGCTTCCTGAACAGGCTCAGTCTATTCTCTGAAGGTCATCTTGCTAAGACAGACTGAGTCCTGGGACAAGGAGTGCTCGCGAACAAACGTATGTATTATTGGCTGTAGCTCTTCTCTGTAATATTGTTGTATCTTTTATCTGTATCTTTTGAGTAAATACTGTTGATGCGTTGGACCACAACATTACATTTAACTACTGGTGTCACATTCCATTCTTGTTTGGGGATAAGGTGTATTCAGCCACATGTGTCGCTGCATTGTGCGCATAGCATGTCAGCGTATATATGCAACGTGCATACATATCTTAGCAGTTATTTGCTTATGTTTGATGGCCACAGAGGCCTGAACCACAGTGTGATAAGGTATTGCTTTTCCTTGTATAATAATCAAACTTTACAGCATATACGATTAACCTGAGATAAAAATGCACAGTCTATGACATTGTGAATTGTAGGTAAGGTATTCTTATAATAATCAGCCATTCCTTTACTAGGGTAAATTCCACACAAAAAAGATTTCTTAGTCCAAATAAAAGGAAATGTTGCTTATGTATACACAGTAACTTATGTAGCTCCAAGTCCTTAGCAGATGAATGGATATTCTGGTTTCTTCAAATTCCAACATATACATTTCCCACAGTGTCACACAGCACCTCCAAATAAAATCATAAAGGAGAACTCCCATAGTGTTAATAACATAAAATTTATTAAGACATCAAGTAATAAATGATAAACATTAAATCACAGGTAAAAAAATGGCAGCATACCAAAGAAAACTTTCAGTAAGAAAACTTTACTTTTCATAAGAACAATGCAGGATGTAAAGAGAAAAAATTGTATTTATTAAGGAAGTATTTTCTTTATTTTGAATAATAATTTTTTTGTTAGATGGACAGTATTATTAACAAAAAAATGGATCTTCAATGGGCAGTATATCTGTATCTGCCTACACAAACCTTTTCATTGGGTGATGGGAGGATCTTTGTGTGCTAAATGAAAATCCTTTTATTCATTGTATACCTGAATGTGAATTCATTCTGTAGATATATTTTAATGTGGGGTCATACCAACGAATGTCTTAATAACGTTTGTTTTAGCATTAATAATATTAATGACAGTAAGCTTTTTATCCTTAACCAAACACTGCCAAAAAGTTAATTTCTTGGATCTAACTATTCATAAAGAGGGAAAAAATCTGGGTATACAAAATTCTCAAAATCACCTTACAGCAATTTGTACTGTATATTACTGTAGTATGTACAGCCATTATCACCGCATGTGGCTTAAGAATATCCCCAAGATGCAGTTACATTGTAACTGTACTAATGTGGGGATGTTCCATAAGTTAGTCAAAGATCTAAAACAGACATTTTTCAGCAAAGGATATGTGTCTAATACTACAGTACAATATACATGTTTGTTATATACTATACATTGATTAATCATTAGTTGAGTGTGGAAATTATTTAAAAATATACATAAAATACTCTACCTAATGGAAATGTTATAGTTTTACAGATGGTTTTATTGCTGGAGGGGTTTATTACACTTTTAGATTAATTATTCACAATCAATATTAAGGCCCTATTTGTTCAAGGTGTGTAGCTCATGCAGTAAATCCACTTGCTTTCAACTCTATCTGCTGTTTGGGTATTATCCCCTACTCTCCAATTCTTGTGTACTTTTGCTATAGCCATAAATTTCAGGCCATCTGGGTTACAATTGTGTATTGTCCATAAGTGGTATGACATGCTATTTTTCTGAAATACTTTGATTATATAACTTATGTGCTTGCTCATCCTCACTCTCAGGTTTCTAATTGTGTGTCCAACATACTGCATCTGACATGGACAGTAATATACATCGATCACACTCTGACTATTTCAAGTAGGTACATCTTTCACCTTGCATTGTTCCTTTATCTTATTTGATGTTATTGTGATGGTAGGTGATGTACTGTACTTCTGAATCCCAGATGTCTGTAGTTCATGCAAAGTCAATAGTGATTAAAAAAATGTTTTCATGTCTTGTCCTTCCATAGTAGTTTGTGTTTCTTTGACCTGAAATTTTAAGTGTTTCCTGACTAGTTTCTTCCTAAGGTCTTGCACTTTACTGAATAACACACCTGGTTTATTTGGTAAGATGCTGGATAGTTTACTGTCCATGTGAAGTATGGGCCAGGGTTTGTTTAAAATATTTTGTACTTTGTGTGAAATCCCTGTGTAAATTGTGATACAGTATACTTTCTTCTCATCTTTGATTGTGGGTTTGTCTCTATAATTCAGTAATATTTCCCTGGGTTTGTTTTTAGTCGTGATGAAAGCTTCCTCTACTAGAGCCATGTCATAATTTTACTCCTTGAATTGTTGTTTCAAATTTTTCCATGGTGTACATAATCATACGTATTTAAGCAGTTCCATCTTATCCATGTGAATTGACCTTATGGTATACTTGTTATCCAACTGGGATGGTGGTCGCTTCCTGCTTTGATGAAACTGCTCACATTAACCTTTTTATAATGTGTCTTAGTATTAATCTTGTGACTATGTATGAAAATGTCTACATCAAGAAATTCTATACTCTACACTCATTTAAACTATACCTATTTTGTAGTGAATTCAGCACTATGTAATTGTCAGCCATTGCTTTGGACAATTATATGCAGAATAACTGATGTGAACTGCTGGTTTTTACATTATTCGCTGTTATTTGTTTATTTGTACAAGTAAACCTAGTGCAAATTCAGTCATTACTTAGTCCTGTTAAGTTATCCCTTTATACAAATGCACATCTTGCAGAGGAGTGCACAGCATGGGACAACACAAGACCAACAAACACTATGGCAAATATCTGGGTAAGTAACATCCATCTTTCCACAAAATTTGTAATATTGGAGTTAATGGTAGAGGGTGTGAGAATCAAAATGTGAGAGATTTTGTGAGAGTTCTCCTGTTTTTTTTTAAAGTGGCAATCATTTGCATGGCAAAACCAGGTTGAGTTTGCCATTGAAATGATTGCCAACAAGGTAGGAGCCGCTGCTGGTTGGAACATGAAACAGGATACACCATGTCTACAGTCCAATATGCTAATCTGTTATTTGACTCAATACTGCCATTTTCATATCATTTTATGTTACATGATTATTTATGGGGTTTTTTATTATTATTTAATTATATGAACTCCTCATCCTCTTTACCATCAGTTGTGATACATTTTGCTTAAGTTTCTATTATTCTTATTTGACTCGGAAGCATTTTTTCTAAATGAAAAGCATCTTACATTACCCAAGCTACTATATATTCAGCTACATTCTAAAAAATAAACATAGAATACCATTTCAAAATCAAAATTAAGTGGTCATTTATAGGTATAAAACACTTTATGAATACATTTACCATTAGATCAATCAAATTATTTACAATTATTGTATTATATAATGGGCATACATATTCATAATACACACCAAAGTGCAATGTTTTTGTGTCTTCATAACTATAACCAATGTATTTTATTGTACTTTTATGTACATTTTCTCATCCTCAGTTATCGCCTTGCTTGATTAATTTCCATTAATTGTATTACAATTCAAATATTAGCTTAATGTTCTGATGTGTGTGGTATAGTCAGATGCCCCAGTTAACTAACAGTTGATTTATTTTATTCTACAATGAAAGTTAGAATTCATTCTTTTAATTATGTATTATGCATAAGTGACTACGTTAACATTACTTTCCAGCGTTCAACTAAAATGATTAAACCAAGATTTAATAAAATGCAATTGTCTGGACCATATCATGATTTTTAATGATTTAATATTATACATTATAAAACATTTCCAAAAATTAAACTTAAACATTAATTAAAATCTATCAAACTTTGCAGATGAATTAACCATTTTTAAAGGCTTTCAGAAATAAAGTTTAGGAAATATAGAATTGCAATGCATTTAGTTATAATTCAAATAGTTGTAACTGGTATTACTGCATGGTGTTAGTATTTGAAGCTTTCAAACAATCAGTAGTGAGAGGAGGCGATACTCACCTCATAATATTTTAAAACTGTGGCCAATGTGCTCAAAATTGGTGGAAGGAGTATCTTGTTTTTGTCTGTTATTTTTGCATATTTTTATTCAAAGTAAACTATTCTGTCATCACTTTATATTTTCAGAACAAACACAAGCAATGCTGAATGGCAAAAGTCACAAGTCACCAATTTGTCCTAATTACAATGGATGATAAAACTGTATATATCCGACTTACATCTCCAAAAAATGTAAATTTTTCCAAAACTATTTAAGTGTGATGTACAGTATAACCAACTATTTTGGTACAAAAAACCCCTCAAAATTATCAGTTTGTAAAGATAAGGTAAAGTTGGACACATAAATCATTTTCTGATTACAGTATTCATAAAATCACTTTAAATGTTAAACTGTTAATTATGTCTCTGATGACATTACATAGAACAGCATAAAGTGATTCCAGAATGTTTTTTATATATATATATATATATATATATATATATATATATATATATGGTGAATCGAGACCCTTTAAAAGTAGAATGGACAACAATTTATAAGGCAATATTGTGAGTCAGTGCAAACCTGCTAAGCTGAAACAAACATCAATTTACAGACAGAGCCATTTTAATTTTGGTCTCATCAGGGCTGAGCTGTCTGGTCTAATCAGCAATGAATACAGGTGAAACTCAGAAAATTAGAATATCGTGCAAAATTTCATTTATTTCCGTAAAAGGTGAAACTAATATATTATATAGAATCGTTACATGCAAAGTGAATATTTCAAGCCTTTATTTGTTATAATTTTGATTATTGTGGTTTACAGCTTAAGAAATACAAATTCCAAAATCTCAGAAATTTTGAATATTACATAAAATCAATAAGAAAAGGATTTTAAACACAGAAATGCCGGCCCTCTGAAAAGTATAATCATAATTCACCTGTAACAATAGGAAGATTTTAAAATTAAGGCCCAGATTTATTGAGCCTTGGAGAGTGATAAATTGCATGATGATAAAGTTCCAACCAACCAGCTCCTATCTGTTGTGTTACAGGCTGTGTTTGAAAAATGATAGTTAGGAGTTCATTGGTTGCTACTTTATCACCGTGCAATTTATCACTCTCCAAGGCTTGATAAATCTGGGCTTCTAATTTTTAAGCTAAA